>NC_133649.1:83713471-84021300 GCF_009905375.1 Apium graveolens
AGGATTGAAGAGTCCACAAAAGGAGACATGGTGATCCCAGCTTACTATGGTCCTAAAGATCCTTCAAAATACACATACATTGAGAAGGAAAAAGTAATTATTGATAGTGGTCTGCAATTAATTCTAGTAGAGTCACTTGACAATGTCACGTACAATAACATTGTCAACTGTGACACAGACAAACAGAACTGGGAGAAAATAGAGATTCTGTGTGAAGGTATAGAGGAAGTTAGATCCAACCAAAGGAGAATACTAATTCTCGGTATGAGGGTTTCATGGATAAACCTAAAGAAAGTAAAACTGATGTCTTTGAAAGATTCAACAAGATGATTAATGACTTGCAGCTTCATGACAAATACTATGAAGCTGGGGAGGTTAACTTGAATTTTCCTCACCCTACCTGACCATCTAGAACAGAAGATTTCAGCCATAAGAGAGGGGAGAGACTTGAGCAGAATGATACTGGAGGTTTTATATGGTATTCTAAAAACCTATGAACTGGAAATGATCCAAAGAAAATCTTTAAGAGCTGGTCAAGGGAACATTGTTGATGGTTCAAGTGCAATAGTGGTAAATGACAGCAAGTCATCAGATAATGAACTAGAAATCCAGACTCCAATTACTCCAAGTAATGAGCAAAAGAACAAGGAACCACAGAAGCAAGTTATTCTTGAACTTGAATAGGATGAATTATATACCTTGGATGAACTGGATGAGTTAGACCAATCCATGGCTTACTTAGCAAGAAAATTCTCTAACATTAGAGTAAAGAAGCCAAAGTTCTTCAAAAACAAGGGAACACACATCCAACAAGGACAACAACTGGAAGGAAAAGGCACAAGTCCAACTCTGGAAGAAAAAATGGCTACAAAACAGGATATGTTGACAGGTCAAAGATTAGGTCCTTTAATTGTGATGAATTCGGCTATTTTGATACAGAATGCAAAAATCCAAAGAAAGTGAAAATGGAAAAGGCCCATCTTGAATTGGAAGCAAAGTATGAGGCTCTTCTAAGAAAGCAACATGGTATAGCTTATATTATAAAAGGAAATAGTTGGGATGATTCAGACAATGATGATGATGAGGAAGTAGGAAAATATGCACTCATAGCCTTGGAGTAAGGAGAGTCATTCTCATCAAAACACAGGTACCAACTTTTACCACTATTGATTTAAATGGAAGTCAATATAAGGAGACTGTTGAAAAGATGAGCATAGAAATGTTCCACATTCATACTAGCATGGTAGCAGCTGTTAAAGAGGTCAGTAATTATCAAAAGCTAATGAGAAGCTTGAGAATGAGAAACAAAAGTTTGAGATATTGATTGTGGAGCTTGAGACAGTCAAGCAAGAAAATGAATATCTAAAGAACAAGCTCAAGTGTGCTAGTAATAGAGAAGCTATGTTAAGAGAAAAGATAGAAAATAATGAGGTGAAACTGAAGTCATTCAGAAATGCATCTCAGCTAGTTGGTCCAGTATCATGAGAAGAATAATCCATGGCTAACATAGCTATTGTCTTGGATTATAATGCATTGAATAGCAACAAGAAAGTTGAAGGTGACAAGGGAAAGGAAACAACGAATGAAGATGTCCCGGCTATGCTGAGAAAGGTTGATTCACCACTGTTCAAAATATGTGAAGTAAATTTCAGTGAAGAGGAGTCGATCATAAAGCAATAAATTGTTGATGAGGACAATGAGAAGAAGTGCACAGAAACAACTTCAACTTCTAAAGCTGAGAAGAATCCCATGGTAAACCAAACTCCCAAGAAACCAATCAAGGAAGTTAAAGCTGAGAAGGTAGGAAAGAAAAAGAAAAATAGAAATGGGAAGGTTGGAATAAATAAAACCAACAACTTTGCATTTGTTGCAGATGCTCCTAGGAAACAGTGTCAGAAATGTGGCTCTACAAATCATCTAACTCACCTTTGCAAAAAGGGTGTTAGTGAGCCAAGATTGGGAGCATGCGAGTATAATGAAGCAGAAGCCAATGATCCATACTCATTCTGTGACAAGTTTGATTGCATACCCTGCAACATGAAAGTAATGACAAGTTGCCACAAGCTGAGAGTAGATTTTAAGGAAGTCAATATTGAGTTCTCAGCTAAAAAGGAAAATACACATCAATCAATGAACTCTATTCTTTCTGAATCATCAAATTCTACTTCTATCAAATCTGTTAACAAGAAGAAAGTACCCAACACTGCTTGGGTTGCTAAACACACTTAATCCTCATTGTGTGCAGGGCAAAGTGAAGAAAGTCATATGGATCATAGAAAGTGGAAGCTCAAGATATATGACAGGTGATAAGGCCCTACTACCACAGTTTGAGGAGATGGATGGCCCATTAGTGACTTTTGGAGACAACAACAAAGGTTTCACAATGGGATATGGCAAAATAATTTCTGGAAATGTTGTCATTGAAGATGTAACACTGGTTGCTGGTTTGGAAGTGAATCTCCTAAGTGTCAGTCAATTCACAAATAGAGGATTCAATGTTAAATTTGACAAAGGAGAATGCTTAATCATCCGCAAAAAGACTAGTGAAGTTGCTCTAAAAGGAGTAAGATAGGGAGGCCTATTTGTTGCAGATTTATACTCAGCATATAAGGATGGAATTTGTTGCTTCTACACCAAGGCATCTGAAGAACAAAGCAAGTTGTGGCATAAAAAGCCCTCACACCTGAATTTCAAGGCAATAAATACTCTACTAAAAAAGGAGTTAGTGAGAGACATGCCAAATCTGAAGTTTGCTCAAAATGAAGTCTGTGAGGCTTGTTAAAAAGGAAAAATGAAGAAATCAAGTCACAAGAGTGTTAGGATAAAATACACGCTAATATTCACGCAAGTATTCGCGATCACAAGTAATATAGAATAAATTCTAGTTCTTTCCCACAGGGAAATATTTAGGTTAATTTCAATTAATGTATTTATACAACACTAGTATGGTTATTATCCAATGCTAAGACGAGTAACAATTTTTGGTTGTTTATAATAAGATTAACTAAGAGATTATACTAAAGAATATAAACTAAGAGATTAGAGAGAATTGATTAATATATGACATAAACATGGGATTCTAACTTCATTAAATACATCATTCAATAGCCTTTTCGTTCTTAACCTTAGCATGTGATGGTGATGACACTAATTAGATAACACGAAACTGATAAACGCTAACTTTCGTTGTATGAATACCATACTACCAAACATCCACAAAAGAGATAAAAGCTGAATAGACATCAATTATATTGAGACCCTATATATCTATAGAATTTGACTACATAACGGTTTAATGCACAAGTTATCCTTCGTGATTACATAGGGCAAGTAAGATGGTTAAAATTACCTACGAATCATGCATAAAGAATACATGAACCTATGCTAATATGACAAGTTCTAAACCCTTAAATTCACTTTCGCTTCATTAAAGATTAACACACAATCTTATAAGTTTGCGACAATCATAAGATGAATAAGCACAACCAAAACTAGGTTATCATACAATCACCACACACTAAGGCATCAAAACAAATTAACTAAAGAAATCCATAAATAAATCTGTTAGAAACCCACGATAATGATTAGCCCATGATCGGACTCATCATCAACGTGGGTTCCAATGACAACATGGTATAATAAACGTAGTCTTTATACTTAATAAAACCAAGTACGAAACAAGAGTAAAGGTTCACGAATAAGAAATCTTCTTCGCCTTGGTTGATTCTGTGCTCTACGGTCTTCTTACACCTTCTCCTTAAGCTCTGGCACGTCTCCTTATAAAAAACGAGCATAAGTTATATTTATATAATAGCCCACGCAAAGTAGAAGTCTTCTGGATCAAAATTCCATGAGAAACAGGATTACTTGAATTCGACCTGGCGTGACCGCGCGATTAACCAGGGCGGGCGCACTCCATCCCTGGACTCCTGGCGCGGCCGCGCGTTATCACAGCACGGGCACGCCGTCTCTCTGGAAAAATGCTGACTTCTTCTTTTCTTGTTGATTTGAGCTGGTCTTTTCACGAGCTTTTATTCTAGACACCATCCTAACACCAAATTAGCATTAAAACCATGCTAATTCACATGGTTAGCTGGTAAATGCCTGAAATGCAAAAACACTACAAAAATACGTTAAAAACACTAACAGCTTGAGTGCAAAACATCAATCCAAAGCTTTACGGAGCGTAATAAAGTGTCATAAATGCCACTCAACATACCCCCAAACTTGAATCAATGCTTGTCCTCAATCATAAGCAGAATCAAAGAACAAGAAATAAAAATGCATGAATGCAAATTATATGAATGCAATGATCCCCATAGAATAACTAAACCAATCAATAAGCTACATCTCAACAAATGCAGTTATTCGCACAAAGATCAATCAAACCCTACAAACCAACTTACAAGCTAGAAACGTACGTGTGTGCAACTGCTTACAGATATACTATCGCAACTAGATCAAAAATTATGACTCACTACTCATCAAAGCAATCACAAGGTTATAAATAGAATAAAAGCTAGACTTAAAATAACTTATAACACTTCAATTCTTATATCAGAGGTTTACATGGATTCATGCTTTTATTCACGATGCAAAACAACACAAATATGTTTATTTGATCGTGCAATGAGTGAGGTCCACAAAAGACTTATACAATTATACCGATGTAGCGAGCGTTAGGTTGGTGGATCCCAAATTATAAAAAGCCTTAGGTCACTAGGCACAAAGTCGCCTATGAACTTAATAACTCGAGTACCAAAGAGCCCAATCGTAATCAATTATACATAAACACATATTTTTTTCTTTTTTTTTCCTTTTTTCACAAATTTTTGAACAAGTGCGTTTCGCTCCATCTCGTTCAACCCTAGACTACTCATATAAAATGAGCTGGCTACTAGCCATTTGACACCTAGCCACATCAACTAGCAATGAAATCCAATTTTCTCCAATTTTTAAATTTTCTTGTTAATTTATAATTAAGTGAATATTCTAAATTCTAAATATAAACAAGCGAATAAACCTTGACAAACAAAAAAATCATGACCATGATCTAGCCCTCAAGCAACCTATAAGACTTAGTGAAATACAATTGTTTCTAGCATGCAAATCAACTCAATAAGACTTAACATCACTAAATACGACATCACTAAACTAGCATCAATATCACCAATCAATTGGCAAAATCATTTACGGGCTCATGTTATTATGCAAATACATGAAACTATATGAACAAACTATCATAAAAACTACAAAAAAGAATAAAAATAAAAAACTACTACACATGGTAAACATGCAACTATATGAACTAAATTATCATGAAAATGAAAACTACATGCGACTCACACAAAACTGTGACTCACACAAAACACATAAATCCTTAACTACTACCCCCAAACTTAAGATATTCACCGTCCTCAGTGAAGGTAATAGCAAAGAATCATGCATACCTAATCAAAATCAGGATCATCACCCTCAAGGGGTGGAGTGACAGGAGTGTCTAGAGGTGGATACACTGAGTCCTCACCGAATACTGGCCACTGGATGTCAACTCATGTGGCTCTGAAAGCAGTCCCCAACGCCTGGGTGAGGTCATGTGCAAACCTACTATGGATGTCATGCATCGCATCCATCCTCCTAGATAGACGCCTATACTGCGTCGTACTCAAACCAGCACTGCCCTGTGCTTCCTCCTGCTGCTGCGATCCCAAAGGACCAGCCTCCTCTCCCAACTGAGCTCTTCATGCCGTTCGACGAGCCTGCGAAGTCCCACCATCATAAGTCTGATCTGCTGGCCTTCCACCTGGTAGATGGTCATAAGAATAACCAAGCCCCTTAGGACCGGGCTTCCCACCATACCACTCTATCATGTTTAACAATGTCGAACTATCAATCGGAGCACTAGGGAGTTACAGCTGCTTAAGTGCGGGCCAACGAACACTAACTGCCAGCGCACAACTTCGTCACAATGGACGCATAGGGTATCGAACCCGTAGTACTCCCTCTCAAGAACCTCGGAATACCCTGATGGATCACCATCCCAATATCTACATAATCCCCCTGCAGAATACCCCACAACAACCATGCACGCTCCACAGTAATCTCATACACATGAGAATATGGCATGATATTAGCACAAATAAAAGAATTCCATGCACGTGCAAACCTATTCATGCACGAAGCAGGAAAAGTGGTATACTCGTTCGTGCCCTTCTTGAACTTCCAATGTATCTCAGGCATGCACAGGGTAACAATAATCAAATCTAAGTTAAACTCCTCCAAAGTCTTCTCAGTTCTAAGTTCTCCTACTCCTTCTTCTTCGACTGCTCAATCACCCTTCGAATCGCCTCAGCACTGTAGTCCACCGTCACCCCTTCACCACAGTGAACCCGTTCTTATCCGCCTTAGCATTAGCATAGCAGCGGGTGTCTCACAGAAAACCACCCATCCCATCTCCAATAACTTACCATCTTTCCCCGATGGCATAAAACCACACTCCTTGGCTATAGGCTTCAAAAGCAGCCTCACATACTCCACCTCAGCCTCGGAAGTCAAAAGGATAGGCCTCACACCACCTACACTTGATGAATCGGTGGTGCTGCTGCTTACTTGAGTCTTTTTGGTGCCATTGAGATTGAGAGAGTTTGAGAGAATAGAAGTTTGTAAGAGAGATTGTGTGTTTGAGAGTTTTGAGAAGTGATGGAGAAGTTTGTGTATAAGTGTATGTATATATAGGAGATTGGTAGAGAATTAGTTATGGAAAAGGAGTGGGAATTGATTATGGGAATAATGGGAATAATGGGTTTGATTTAGAGAAGAAAATTTGGGATGTGGAAGAGTAAAAATCGGGTGGGAATTGATTTTTTTATTAAAAACCCCAATTTTTTCTTCAAAAACCGACTTAGAATTTTTTTTCTGAATCAGGGACTCGACGCGGCCGCGCGCTAGATCAGCGCGGGCGCACTCAGTTACTGCCATTTCAGCACGGCCGCGAGCTAGATCAGCGTGGGCGTGCCCAGTTTCTTGAATTTCAGCGCGGCCGCGCGCTAGATCAGCGCGGCCGCGCCGTGCTACTGAAGTTGGCCGAAATGGCTGGTCGAACAATGTTAGATTGAATATCATCGATCTTCGGTTGAGAGTAGTCCATCAAAGCCTTTGGATTTGATTTTGGTTCTCCCATTGCAACAAGAGCTTCTTATTCTTTCTCAACTAAGATTTCTTCTTCCACTTTCTCCTCGACTCCAACTTCTTCCTCAACCTGATCCAGTGTTCTCTTACGAGACCTAGAACGCGTATGCATACACGCTAGCTAGAGTACCTGAAACACGACAAGGAATTAAGTAAGTAATAATGTCCGAGTCACTGAACTTTAACGACCAATGATGACAAACACATAAATTAAAAATTAACACTGATATCCCCGGCAGCGGCACCAAAAACTTGTTAGGCTAAAATAAGCGTTAATATTCACGCAAGTATACGCGATCGCAAGTAATATAGAATAAATTCTAGTTCGTTCTCGCAGGGATAGGTTTAGGTTAATTTTAATCAATGTATTTATGCAACACTAGTATGGTTATTATCCAATGCTAAGACGAGTAACAATTTGTGGTTGTTTATACTAAGATTAACTAAGAGATTATACTAAAGAACATAAACTATGAGATTAAAGAGAATTGATTAATATATGACACAAATATGTGATTCTAACTTCATTAAATACTTCATTCAATAGCTTTTTCAGTTCTTAACCTTAGCATGTAATGGTGATGACACTAATCAGATGACACGAAACTGATTAATGCCAACTTTCGTTGTACGAATACCATACTACCAAACATCCACACAAGAGATAGAAGCTGAATAGACACCAATTATATTGAGACCCTATATGTCTATAAAATTTGACAACATAACGGTTTAATGCACAAGTTATCCCTCATGATTACATAGGGCAAGTAAGATGGTTAAAATTACCTACGAAGCATGTATAACGAATACATGAACCTATGCTAGCATGGGAAGTTCTAAACCCTTAAATTCACTTTACGCTTCATTAAAGATTAACACACAATCTTATAAGTTCGCGACTCTCATAAGATGAATAAGCACAACCAAAACTAGGTTATCATACAATCACAACACACTAAGGCATCGAAACAAATTAACTAAAGAAATCCATAAATAAATCCGTTAGAACCCCACAATAATGATTAGCTCATGATCAGACTCATCATTAACGTGGGTTCCAATGACAACATGGTATAATAAATGTAGTCTTTATACTTAATAAAACCAAGTACGAAATAAGAGTAAAGGTTCACGAATAAGAAAACTAGCATCCAAAGTTATAACTTAGAACAAAAAATCACAATATTAAACTAGATCTTCTTCGCCTTGGTTGATTTTGTGCTCTACGGTCTTCTTACACCTTCTCATTATGCTCTGTTACGTCTCCTTATAAAAAACGAGCATAAGTTATGTTTATATAGAAACCCACGCAAAGTAGAAGTCTTCTGGATCAAAATTCCATGAGAAACAGGATTTCCTGAATTCGACCTGGCGTGGCCGCACGATTGACCAGCGCGGGCGTGCTGCATCTCTGGACTCCTGGCGCGGCCGCGCGTTATCACAGCGCGGGTGCGCCGTCTCTCTGGAAAAAATGCTGACTTCTTCTTTTCTTGCTGATTTGAGCTGGTCTTTTCACGAAATTTTATTCTAGACACCATCCTAACACCAAATTAGCACTAAAACCATGCTAATTCACCTGGTTACCTCGTAAATGCCTGAAATGCAAAAACACTACAAAAACACGTTAAAAATACTAACAACTTGAGTGCAAAACATTAATCCAAAGCTTTACGGAGCGTAATAAAGTGTAATAAATGCCACAACAAAGAGTAAAATTGTGAATTCTATTAGTGCACCTTTGCAACTTATTCACATGGACTTATTTGGACCAGTTAATGTCCTGTCAATTTCAAGAAAGAAACATGCACTTGTGATGGTGGGTGACTACTCAAGATACACATGGTAGAATTTATGCATTCTAAAAATGAAACTTCATATATCATAATTGAACACATCAAGAAGATTGAGAAGCAGGCTGAAGATCAGAATTGTGTGAAAAGATTGAAGAGTGACAATGGCACAGAATTCAGAAATGAAACCTAAACTGAATTCTGCAATGACAAGGGCATAGTTCAAGAATTCCCAGCTGCTAGAATACCTCAGCAAAATGGGGTAACTGAGAGAAAGAATAGAACACTAGTAGAGGCTGCTAGAACAATGCTGCAAGATGCTAAATTGCCAACAAGTTTCTAGGAAGAAGTTGTCAACACTGCATGCTACACTCAAAACAGATATCTCATTAACAAGAATCTTGGAAAATCACCCTACTCAATCTTATCTAAAAGAAAGCCTACTGTGAAGCATCTTCATGTGTTTGGAAGCAAGTGCTATGTTCTAAAGGACAACTCTGAATATATGGGAAAATTTGACTCTAAGGTCTTTGAAACAATTTTTCTGGGATATTCATTGGAGAGAACTGCATACAATGTCTATGTGCTTGAACAAAATGAAGCTGAGACCCTTAAATTTGAAAATCTCAACATTGATAGTGATTTTGAGGATGAAGCTGAAGTCAGCACAAATCACAGAATGGATGAAGAGTCAACTGAACAAGTGAATCATGAGAATGGAAGCTCATCTCAAACACCTGAATTTGATAGCACAAACTCAGGGGGAGAAAGAGGAGAAAGTTTTGCAAGGCATGCCAATGATGAAAAAAATGCAGAAAACTCAAGTCAACAAACTCACACCAGGAAATGGGATATGAGTCACACAAGAGAAGCAATTATTGGTGAACCTAATGTTGGAGTGAGGACTAGAAGTGCATCTGCTAATGAATGTCTACATGCATGCTTTCTGTCATAAGTTGAGCCTAAGAAAACTGAGAAAGCTCTACTTGATCCTGATTGGATATCTGCTATGCAAGAAGAGCTAAATCAATTTGAAAGGAATAAAGTTTGAAAGTTGGTTCCTGCATCAAAGAACAGAAGTGTAATTGGAACAAAGTGGGTGTTCAGGAACAAAATGGATGAAAATGGGATTGTGACAAGAAACAAAGCAAGGTTGGTTGCAAAAGGCTACTCTCAGGAAGAAGGAATTGATTATGATGAAAGTTTTGCTCCAGTTGCAATACTTGAAGCAATAAGGATTTTTCTTGCATTTGCTTCACACACAAACTTTAAGGTGTATCAAATGGATGTAAAGAGTGCATTCCTTAATGGTGAGTTGGAATAAGAAGTTTATGTGCAACAACCACTTGGATTTGAAGATCCTGAATTTCCATATTTTGTTTACCAACTTCTCAAGGCTCTATATGGACTAAATCAAGCACCTAGAGCATGATATGACACACTGTCAGAATTTTTGCTTAAACATGGATTCACTAGAGGTACAATTGACAAGACTCTTCTCTATAAGCTACATGGTGGTGATATGATCCTAGTTCAGATCTATGTTGATGATATCATTTTTGGTTCTACTAATGAAAAGCTATGTCAAAGATTCTCAAAGCTTATGCAGAGTGAATATGAAATGAGTATGATGGGAGAGTTGAGTCACTTTCTTGGACTTCAAGTCAGTCAAAGAAGTGATGGAATCTTCATCACCCAAACTAAGTGTAATAACCCCAATTTTTGGAATTTTTGAAACACGGATAAATAGTAACTTTTGTTGATGATGCTGATTAAGGAAAATTATCAGACCACGCTATATAGGAGTACTTTTATGGAAATTCTAAGATCGTATTAGTATTCCATAAAGTAAATGAGTGTATGTAAAGGTCGTTAGAATTCGAATCCGGACACTTTGATTTTTCCCGAAAATCCACCATATACCGAAAGAAATGAGTATAAGGTAACATGATTAAAAGGATTTAAATTCAAGGATTATAAGAGAGGATCATAAAAGGAATATAAAATATTGAGAAAGGTTTAGGGGAACCCAAGTAATAAGATCCCAGATATGATCCCTCAAACGACGAACGAGAACGAAAGTTAAGCGAACCGTAAAACAAATAAGCGACCAAGAGACAAGCTTGTACAAGAAGTCAAGGATTGTGACATCATCAAACCACAAGGAAAGGACATGTGTTAAAAAGGTGACACAAGCATGGTGACATAAGCATGAAAAAAAGAAGTGTGTTATTGGTTGATTCTTGGCCATGCAAAAGTTAGCATGGTAAAAGATCAAAATTTGCCAAGCCAAAAAGGAAATCAACCAAGCAAAATATCATAACACAAAAATTAAAAATTTGACTTTGCTCCCATGAAGAGAAGCTCTCGGCCAAAACAAACCCAGCAACTTGAAATTGTCATATCTCCTTCAATACTCACTCAAATGTTGTGTTCTATAGCTCGTTGGAAAGGTATTGAGATGGCCTACAACTCTTGTTCACAAGTATTGTCCAAATAAGTATGGTAAGACCCTCATTTTTACCTTTCTTTCAATCGTACTTTTAGAAATTTCAAAGCCTAACTTTGTGTTCTTGATTTCTTTGGAAAGATCAAGCTTGTAGGAGGCTCCCTAAGGCTTCCTAGCAACTTAAAACCTACCAAGGAAGGTATAAACTTCAAACCATATCTTTTAATTTTACTATTAGTGAGTTTGATGATTGGTTTTCAAAATGAGAAGCATCATCTTTGATTATTGGTAGTTTGATTTGAAATTGGAGTGATTTGGTGAATGAATCTTGTTATAGTTAATAGAACTTGATTGTGGTTGGTTGAGATGAAGAATCTGGAGAATAAGGACTGGTATAGTATTATGTTGTTGAGGTTTTGATGTGTTAATAATTGCGGGTTGTTTGGTGAGGTTTTGGTGTAGTGAGAAATTTGGAAAACTCGTAAATATAGCCGTCGTAATACCCGTTTTCCTTAGGCTGTTGTACATGAATCTCGGACCAGATAACTCACTGAACAATCTTTAAATTTGCCATTTTTAGCTAGATCATGTCGTAAGCTTCGTTTTGGTATAGTGGTTCGCTTAGATCCAATTTACGGTTTAGGAGATAAGCAGTAGTTGCGTATACCCATAGTATAGGGGACCCAAAGGTGAACATTTTCTAAAACCGGGAGTCGATGTTCCCGAGTATATTGTATATATTTATATATATATATATATATATATAGATATAGTTTTCAAAACTATGAATCGAATAAGGTTTATTCGATAACTTTATTTTTATTAATGAATATTATTTTAAATATTCATTCGAGGGCTTATGACTCCGTTTATTTTATTAATGAATATTAATTTGAATATTCATTCGAGGACATATGACTCCGTTTATTTTATTTAATGAATATTATTATTTGAATATTCATTCGAGGACTTATAACTCCGATTATTTACTAATTATTATTCTTTATTTTATTAAAGAATAATGTGGCGATAATCAAACTCACTTTTGATTATTCAAATAAAGATAGTACTTTCGTATAAGTATATCTTTGGTTATTTAATATTCATTTCAAGTATAAGTTTTAAAACTTCTACTTCAATTATTTTTATAAAGATTATTCTTTATGGAATATTATTTAAATAATAATATTCAGATATTTTCTAATATATTGGGACTGATTTATTTTATTAAATCAGCATCACTCCAAACATTCTTAAAAATGTTTTCGAGTCTTCAAAATGATTTTAAAAGTTAGGGCGGATTCCAAAACTCATTTTTATATTTAAGATCCTCCTTTCGAAGGGGATTTAAATACTCGCTCAAAACCTGAGGGATCCGGCTCTGTGGTGTGTTTTATATTCACAACAAGGTTGCTATTTTGATAAAAGAGTTTTTGATTACTTACCCAACACTCGGGAAGTAAAATTCTTGGAACAAGTTAATCCATTAGCAGGCGTCGCCTGGGAAATATCGGTGAGTTTTCCTTTCCAACTAGATACGACTTCTTGGTGGAGCCGTATCAACAAGTTTCTACTTGGGGAAAGGGGGACGAGCTTTATGTTTCAGAGTCATGGATTTCATCTGAACTAGGAGTGGCGTAAGTGGTCGAGTGGCGCCGGCCCAGCCTTATTATATTGGCCCAAATGGCCTGGAAGTTCCGCTAAGACGGTCCATTCCTTAGGAGTCCAGTGTTCGGTTGACAAGTAAATCCGACAGGTTCTCCTCTACATGTAGAAAATGGTGGGGTTGCACTACTACGACTGATCATCGTAAGTGGTCTTCCTGGCGCGGCAAACTCCCGTAATGAGTTCATCATCCAATTGGATATTTCTGCAACATTACCCAGAGCACTTCGATAGAAAGGCTACGGTTGGGCGATTGTTGAGTGTTGGCAGGGTCAAGTTTTCAAAATGATGTTTGCATCAAATGAAGTATCTCGTAACTTCATTTTATTTTGATGATATTTTAAAGATTGATTCTATACAAGTTTTGTCTTGTAGCTTAATCTATGGGATGAACTATTTATACATTGAACGGTGGTAGTTCAAGTAGTATTCGGAAAAGATATAAGTATATTGGAGTATCTTGTAACTTCATCTTTTAAACTTATATCTAGTTAATGATTGTCTTATGAATGACAAAGGTTTCAGAAAAACGTTGAGACAAGGTTAGATATATGAGATCACCTTGCAACGGTATTTTTATATAGTTATAAATTGGAACTCTGTGTATATTATACATGTCAGAGGATTTCAAAGATTGTGAAAAGTATATATGTATATATATACTGAATATTTTACGACTTGGTCGCGTTAAGATATCAGCTTGGTTCATTTCTTCTTGACCAAGACTTTCATGAGTACTATGAGAATGCTCATATATTGTTAATTATTATGCATATTATTTCGATGGGCTTGTTGCTCACCCTTGCTTTCTTCTTTCATCACACAACATCAGATAGACAAGATGAGCAGGACCAAGCTCCCAATTCGCGAGTGGATAGGAAACGTTCCGCGGTTTCCTATAGGCATTGATGTCGCTGTAGCTGAGGTAGGAACTACCAATAGGCTAGGCTTTCAACTTTTGATGTACCAGACTTATGTATCTTTATGAATTGTAATAATGGCAAAGAAATATAAATTCATTCAGAAACCCTTTTAAGGTGTAACGGTTTATAATTGTGGAATAAAAAGACTTGTGTTATTTTTAATATTCATCTCTGAGACTATAACTTGTGGTGTGTGTGTGTATATTATGGGGTCTCAGTACTCAGTAGTTGGTTGACTGTTAAGATTAAGTATTGATAAAGGAAATGGAACTCGTGACAACCTGAATCCCCGACCCCGGATTTGGGGGTGTTACATTAAGTATGTCAAGGATTTATTAAAGAAGTTGGGTATGGTTGATTGTTCACCTGCATCTACACCTATGTCTACAGCTACTAAGTTGGATGAAGATATATAAGAAAGGAAAAATTGTAGACATTTCAGGTTATAGAGGAGCGATTGGATATTTGATGTATTTAACTGCTAGTAGACCAGATATTATGTTTGCAACATGTCTGTGTGCAAGAATTCAATCCAATCCAAAGAAGTCATATTTGATGGTTGTGAAGAGAATTTTCAGATACCTAAGGGGCACTCCAAACTTGGGATTATGGTATCATAAGGGAACAGGTTTTGAAGCTATTGGATACATAAATGTAGATTTTGTTGGATGCAGGGTTGACAGAAAGAGTACTAGTGAAAGCTGTCATTTTTTTGGACAAAGGCTTGTATCCTGGTATAGCAAGAAATAATAATCTGTATCAACTTCCACGGCTGAGGCTGAATACATAGCTGTTGGAAGTTGTTGTGCTCAAGTGCTTTGGATTAGAAATCAGCTAATGGATTGTGGCCTAGTTTTACACAGAATTCCAATTATGTATGATAATACTAGTGCTATATCTATTGTGGCTAATCCAGTTAATCATTTTAGAACAAAGCACATTGATGTAAGGTAACATTTTATTAGAGAATATGCTGCAAATGGTACCATTGAGCTTATTTTTGTTCCAACAGAAAAATAATTAGCTGATATTTTTACTAAACCTTTGGATAAAGCAACTTTCACTAGACTTGTAGGTGAAATTGGGATGCTAAATTCTTCATCCTAAAGACAAGAACTCAGCTAATGTTTTGCAGCAGATTAATTTCTAGTAAATCGAAATTAATTTGTTTTAATTGAAAATTAACTGAATATGAGCTATAAATATTTCAGAAATCTATGTATATTTATTTTTCAAAATTCAAAATTTATCTTGGAATTTTTCAATTCTAAAAAAACTGTCTAAATGTTGATTTGCATTTTTATTGTGCAAAATTAGCACAAGGTAGAATCAAAAAGATCAAAAGTATATAGAGAACTGAGTTCTCGATAAGTCCATTTAACTTCTCGACAAGCCTTTTTAGGACTTCTCTAATGAGTTCTCGATAAGTCATTTTTCTAACTTTTTGAAGGACTTCTCGACAAGCTTTATTATGACTTAACGATAAGTCATTGTAGAGTTCTCTATAAGTGTTAACTTACAGAGTTCTCTACAAGTATAAAGTTTAGACTTATCAATAACTCAGAACTGAGATAATTTAATTTAATAAATTATTTTTGTAAAATACTTTTGACAAAATCATATTGATTTTATTTTAATTTATTCAAATAAAAATTGGAAACAATTCAGTCCATTCTGGACAAACTGGGTATTTATTGGATATCTCGACAAGTCATTATCTAGTTCTCGATAAAAGTCAGGAAAATGACATATCTATATGTATCTATTCTCTCAATATGACTTCTCGATAAGCAAATTCCAAACGTCCATTCTTAATTCTCGATAAGTGATTCACCTTTTACTATAAATACCCAGACATCTCGACATAAACCTATTTACGCCTTAGAGATCTCTAAGTGACCTAAGTTTTCCAAATCCAAACCGTTTTCTCTCATTTTAAGCTCTTTCTCTCTAATTTCTCTTACCCACTCAAATTTACTCCTCTAAAATGGCACTAAACAATGTTAGAGCTGCAATCCCCAAGGATGAAATCAACTATCTTGCTTTATAGATGCTAATCAAGCTCCTGGAAGTTTCAAGGGGTTTGTTAAATTTTTGTATGAGTCTTATCTTGTAAGAGATCTAACTACCAATCCAATCCTTTACCTGGATGTTCTGCATGAATTATGGACAACAGTAGTAGTGAGGACAGTTGTGCATGACAACTCTGTATCTATTGTGGTGAACTGCTCTATTGGAGGCCAACAGGTGGAGTTCAATGAGCAAGATTTGAATCAAGCTTTGAGCATTCCAACTGAAAACTTGATGGAGATTCCAACACAGGATGAGCTAGCCGAGTTCATGGACTTCATTAACTACAGTGAAAGAATCAACTTGGTCAGCCTGAACAAGAAGTACCTAAGGAATGAATGGTCTTCTTGTTTGATTCCATTGTGAGGGCTTTCACCTGCAGAAAGACAGGATATGACAACATATCAAGTATGGTCCAGAAGTTGGTGTTCTCCATTGCTCACAAC
Source organism: Apium graveolens (assembly GCF_009905375.1). Taxonomy (NCBI): domain Eukaryota; kingdom Viridiplantae; phylum Streptophyta; class Magnoliopsida; order Apiales; family Apiaceae; genus Apium; species Apium graveolens. Next base: position 83,730,006 of record NC_133649.1, read on the forward strand.
ATACACTTGAATGTTGGTCTATTGATCCTGGAAGAACTTAGCACCAGGCTCACAATGCCCCTAGCTACAAGAGGTAAGGAAATCTTTTTTTCCAAGTTTATAATGTCTACTTTAAATCATAAAGTTCCAGACATTCATTTACTTCATGGTATAGATACGAACAAAAATAGGCAATTATAAGCAAGTGTCCAAAATTTTATTTAGCTCACTTACTACAAAGAACAAGGTAAGTGTAAGTCTCAAAATCACTCCATTTATGTTGGAGAGATTTAGGACTTACCCTTACCTCATGCCTGACAAGAGGTCTACTATTACATGTAGTACAGTAATGGTTCATGTACCTGTGGTAAGAACAAATACAGGAACACCAACAAGGACCTTCCCAAACTGAGACCCCTTCTTCTTTAGCATTAGAAGCTAGAAAACCAACCACTTCATCCTCTCAAAAGGGTGAAGTGAGTAAAAACAAGAGAAATCATGCACCATTATCTGTAATAAATGAGAGTGGTGAGGACCAAACAGAACAAGAGTCACCCTTGGTCAATAAAACAAAGAAGGCAAAACAAACTGAGTTGACCACTCAAGCAACCTCTACACCCTCCCAACCGGATGCAGTTGTAAAACAAGGAGTTAAACAGACTCTAGAGGCGTCCTCTCAATAGGGTGTCTCTACTGAACAAAGTATCCACCCAAATGCACATTGTAAGAGTCTACAAAAACACTTGAACAAATTCAAGTGTATGAAAGGAGAAATAAGGATGGCACATAGAAAGAGAGCACATCTTTTGAAGCTCCCTCTTCTACTCAAGGGGAGCTGCCAACACTCAACTCTGAAATCCAACATCTAATTTCTCAAATTTCTTCTTCATTTAATCAAAATCTTGAATCTGATTCTCAAGAGTTGCCAACATCAAGTGACATGGTTCAAGAAACTGTGTTCATTACCCAGGAACCAAATTTAGTTGGTGAGAGGCTACATGTTGGGGTAGACCTTGATGACACCAACACAGGGGTTTCACCAGTTTTTATTGAAGACCATGTGATATTTTCTAATGCACCTTCATGTGCAAATCAACCTTCATAAGTTGTAAGGTTTGAGGGTAGTACTCTTGAGGGGGAGCTATCTAAATCCTCTCTAATTTAATTGGAGATTCCTTTTGCAGGAACAACTCCCTTCAAAACTCTAGCTGAGATTGCACTCACAATTGAAGCTAGGAGTTCAATTTCCAATGATCCTGCTACGGGGGAGGCAAGTGTAGCACATTCAAGTGCCAAGCTCACTGCAAAATGAGAAATGGTTTAAGACTAGAGTACATGACAGTAACCTAGTTAACTCCCCTCCAATTCCAATGAAGGTTCCCACCATAAGTGGAGAACAACAAACTGTCAAAACCACGGGTGAACCTCTGAGTCAAACTGTGACATCTGTAACAGGTGTAACTATTGACTCTCTTCCCTCCACCACAAATCCAAATGACCAACCATCAACTTCCAACCCCACACAACAACCCTATCACCTAATCCAACAGTGGTTACAAAATGCTCAATCCCAACCAAACACAGTGGATGATCTTCTAGTTGATCAACTCTCAGGCCTTGCAAACATCACACATCATCTACTCACTACAGATATGACAAATCAAGACTATCAGAAAATTCTTCTCACTTATAATGAAGATGTTGAAAAGCAAAAGCAGAAGATAGTGAATGAAGCTGAGCAGGATGGCAATGTGGATGCTTGGCTTTCTAAGGACTTCGCCTTGGAGATGGATGAGGTCTTGCAAAGGTTCAGAGGTGAATATGTCAATATATTGGGGAGTAATGCCAAGATCCTCACTCCACAGAAAGTGTATGATACAGTCAATGGAGACTGCAAGGATCAAATCAAGGCTTTTCACCTCTTTGGTAAAGTACTATAAGTGACTTTGACTGGTCATCAAGACAAAATCAGGAAATTGGTGAGGGAAAGATGGATGGGATTATACCTTCACAAGTTGAGATCAAATCAAAATTCAAGACCTTTGCACAACAAATGGCAAGATTTGATCTAACTATAGTGGAAACAAATATCAAATATATAAGGCAATCTTTTGTGGCTCTGCATGAGGTAGTTCAATAGCACATTGCAAATTCAAATGACACCAAACTCAAGTTGAATTAACTTTATCAAAGCAGATATGAGCCTTTAGCTCTTTTGATGGAAGGCATAAAGAAAGATGTGTAAGCCACTTTTGGCACTTCTCCCACTTCAAGCTTTCAACAACCCATCTCAACATCAACCAACTTGCAAATCTAGGCTCTTCAATCTCAAGTCTCTACCTTACAGTCAGCCAATGAGTTTCTAACCACTCAAGTTTCACAACTCACAGCCATGGTTTAAATTTAACATGCTGATATTCAAATCTTGGTGGACTCTCATAAGCATTTACAAATGCAGAATTCAGTCTAATTGAGAGTCATTATGGGTGCACTCAACATTCCATTGCCTGCACTTCCAGAAGCGGCGAGGCTTGAATATCCCTACACCTCTCATCTTGCCTGCTAACAAGACCTAAGAGGGAGATAGAGGCTAGGTTATTAAGATCATCTGCCCAAGTTGTTCAAAAGGGTAAATCCATAGAATTTGATGTTGGAATGGAGAGGCTTATGATAGCAGCTGAGGGACCTAGTCTAAGCAGGGAATTTGATGAATTGATCAAGGCTCTCAGGGCTTCCCTAAAAAATAACTTATTCACATACAAGAAGGCCTTGGACAAGACAATAAATTTTATAAGGGTGATCTTGGTAACAAGGTATAATTTTCAAGAGAAAATAATTGTGGTCAACATAAATGACTCAGGGGTAGACAGGTGTATACAGGTATCTCTTAACTATCTCATAAGAAGAAGGGAATCTGGGTTGGACATTCTGATAATAAAGTCAACAGAGTGAGTCAAGAAGACACTCTCCTGCTAACTGAATTGAAGAAGGCTCAAGTAGCTGCTTTTCCAGAAGCATATTTACATCCAAACAAGGGAGTGGTATACATATGTCCTACCACCAAATATTGCAAACACTTCCAAATTCCTGAGCAATGTGTCATGGAAAACAAAAAGCTGATTATGACTTTGGAGACAGACTTGAAGACTAAGCAGTACAAGACTGTTGAAGATGAAGAAATGATCAAATTGTTGGGGAGATATTTCAGAAATCCTGAAGCCAATTTGCCCAAAACATCAATAAGGATGATTCGGAAGATGATGAGCAGAAGAAAGATGATCAAAAACCTTATGGCTCAAATCCAAGTCAATCCTCTAAGGCAACTGGAAGCATAGAAGGAGACAAGAAAAGAGATGCCAAGAAGAAAGGAAATGATGAGAAGAAGGGTGATGAGAGAAGAAGAAAGAATAAGGTGGATACTTCAGAACCAAAGAAAAATGTCCAGTCAATTCAAATCCAAATTGCTCAAACCACTAAACCTAAAAGCTCAACCATTCAACTATCCTTGACCTCTAAGCCCAAGTTTTTATATAAACCAACTGTAAACACCCTACTCAAAATACCAATTACATCTAGCCAGTCCACCTTGAAGAAAATCACAAACCTACCCTCATTCAAGCCACCAATCAAAACTCATTACAAATCTGTTGGAAGAAAACCAAAGAAATTGCAAGTTACTGAAAGGGCTATCTGGATCTGTTATTGATCAATCTGATTTTCTGCCACTAAATTGGTGCATCACAAATGAAGAGTATTTTCAGCAGTTAGATGAAGATATAGTCAAATTCTGGGCTGTATCCTACATAGAAGTCGGAATTTAATATCAGGATGGTACCTTTACTCTACTTAGCAGTTACCTAATGGATACACTCTCAACCACATAACTTAAAAGAGTAATTAGATTGATGAAGGATAAGGACACTATTACAAGGGCTTAGAAGGTTGTATTATGTGTATGGGTGAGAAAAAGGGATGAAAGAAATGCAAGAGCAAAGGCTGAAAGGGTAGAAAAAGATAGAAAATATGCAGAAGAACTTGCAAGACTTGAACAAAGATCAAATGAGCTCAAGGCAAAGGGGATGAGCAGACTTTCTAAGGATGGACACTTTCTAAATATAAAAGCTGGCAGATTTTCAAGATTCAGGGCTGGTTACCTGAATGGTTATTCATTAGATGAGCGGCTCAAGCTTGTGGAAGCTCTAACAGGTACTGAAATCATAGAAGAACTTCAAGTGCTAGTAAATCTCAAGGACCTTATTAGAAAGGAGCCAGGCTATGAGGATTTCGTGTAATGAATATACCATCAAACTCTTGTAATCATTCAATATATAAAAGTTGTACTTGTATTTCTGTCAATCTGTATGTAATATTTATTATTTCATTGAAACTTAGGGTTAGTCTTGTTACCAAGCATGAATTTGTGATAAGCAATCTTCTCACAAATTGGGGGAGATTGTTGTGCAAGACATGCCTGTACTATGATAAGACTAAGTCAAATTGACAGCCCTAAGAATTAGTTGTATGATAATCTAAATTTGTATTTTGTATTGTATTACTTGAGTCTGTAAGAATGTCAAAGATTAGACTAGAGTATTTTTTCTGTAAACAGTCTCAAGCCTAAGAATAAACTCTGGAGGAAGATCAAGAAGATCATGCCTCAGAGAAATGGTGAAGAAGCTTGGAGTTGAATAAATCTGTTTTGGGAAAAATATTTTAAGTAAAGATATCTACAAGTAACAGATCAAGTCATATAAATAAGTCATTCGAGAACTCCAGAATGACTTATCGAGAAGTTCAAACTAGCTTATATAGAAGTCTCAGAGATATCGACAAGCCAAATGAAGACATGAATATTAGAGATATTGACAAGTCAATTTTCGCATTGGAGATCTCAGAGATATCGACAAGTCAAAATGCTTATAGAGATTTCAGAGATATCGAAAAGTCATTTCTATATGCAGAAGTTTGGAGACCTCAACAAGCCAAGTTCACTTATGGGGAACTCAGAGACCTCGACAAATCAAAATACTTATAGAAAACTAAGAGATCTTGATAAGCAATTATACTTATCGAGATGTCAGCTTTCTATAGATCAAACTGGAGATGTCCGATATGAATCTCAAGTACAGAATGCAGGACAAGTTGAATATTCAAGATTATCAATCAACAAATGATCTAATCACTTAGATTGAAAAGTCTACAAAAGAAGCTTAAAGAGTACAAGATCAAATGACAAGATTAACTGACAAAGGGTGTTAGGGCGAAAACACGCGCTAATATTCACGCAAGTATACGCAGTTCGCAAGTAGTATAAGATATAAATCAGATCGTTCCCACAGAGACTGGTTTAGGTTAAGTTCAATTTATGCACCTATGCAACAATGTATGATTATCGCTCAATGCTAAGACAAATAACAAATTGGGTTTTTATTAAACTAAGAGATTATACTAAATAATATTAACTAAGAGAATTGAGGTTGAATTACTATATATGACAAACTATGGGATCCTAACTTCAATAAATACTTCATTCAATAGCATTTTCGTTCTTAACCTTAGCATGTGATGGAGATGACACTAATCAGATAACACGAAACTGATAAACGCCAACTTTCGTTGCACGAGTACCATTCTACCAGACATCCACAAAAGAGATAGAAACTGAATAGGCACCAATTATATTGAGACCCTATATGTCTATAAAATTTGACAACATAACGGTTTAAGCATAAGTTATCTATCTTGATTACATAGGGCAAGTAAAACGGTTAGAGTTATCCTACGAATCTTGCATACACATACATGAACCTATGCTAGCACGGCAAGTTCTAAACCTCTATATTCACTATCGCTTCAATAGAGATTAACACGCTATCTTATATGTTAGCTACGCACATAAGACGAATAAGCACAACCAATACTAGGATATCAATCAATCACCACACACCAAGATATGAAAACAAATTAATTATTGAAATCCATAAGTAAATCCGCTAGAATCCCATGATAACGATTAGCCCATAACCGAACTCATCTTCACCATGGGTTCCAATGAAAGCATGGTATAAAACAAGGTCTTAATAAACTGAATAATGATTAAAGTATGAATAAACGAGATCTAGGTTCAACAAGAACGAAAACGAGCATCCAAAGTTACAACTAATTCAAAGAATCACAAGTTGAAAAACAAGAATCTTCTTTTTCAGAGTTGTTCTGTGCTTCTAGGTCTTCTCCTTGGTATCCCAATCTTCCCGGATGATGAAAACCTTTTTTTAAGTATATATACGCCCCTAGTGGACCTGGACCCTTAAAATCGTCAAATTCCACTCAAAAAAGGTTTTTTCAGCGAAATCAGCGACCAACACGCCCTGCGCGGGCGCTCAGCTCTCCTGGGTGGGCGCGCAGCTCTCCTGGGCGGGCGCGCAGCTCTCCTGGGCGGGCGCTCAGACAGCTTCTGGAAAATATTCTGATGAATCTTGTTTTGGCCATAACTTGAGTTCTACTCGTCAGAATTAGGCGATTCAACTGCCCACGCGAAGCTAATGAGATTCTCTACAACTTGACAATGGCCTTGGCTTCGAATTCTGATCACTTTTTATCATATTTCCTTTAAAAGCTCATTTCTTCATATAACTTTTACCTGAAATGCAATAACACAAAAACACATCAAAATACCAACAACTTGAGTCCAAAACACCAATTTAAGCTTGTAATAAAGCATTCCAAGTGGATATAAAATCCACTTATCACACCCCCAAACTTGAATCGATACTTGTCCTCAAGCATAAACAGACTCAAAACTACAAAACAAACCTAATGCATGAATGCAACTACGTGAATGCAACTAAATGATAATGCAATCGATCCCCTCAGAATAACCATAACCAAATGAATAAGCCAATGCCTTTAAGAATGCAATGAATTTAAACAAAGCTCGAATAAATTCCACAAACCAACTCACAAACCAGAAACGTGCGTGTGTGAATGCTTAACAGATATCTCTCGATACTAGATCAATAACCATAACTTATCTATCATCGAAACAATCAAAAGTTTATAAACAGAATAGAAAATAAACGCATTATGACTCACAACACCTCCTTTCTACTAGATTTATACAAGGATTCACACTATTATTGAACACATAGCAAAGATGCTTATTTGACCGTGCAATGAATGAGGTCCCAAAAGACTTATGCAATAATACCCATGTAGCGAGCGTTAGGTTAGCGGATCACAGACTATAAAAGCCTTAGGTCACTAGGCACAAAGTCCCCTAGAACTTAATAACTCGAGTATTAAAGAGCTCACTCTTGATCAATTATGCATAAACACATACTTTTTTCTTTCTTTTTTTTTCTCTTTTTTCTTTTTTTTTCTTTTTTCTTTTTCAACAATTTCTGAATGAGTGTGTTTCGCTCCATCTCATTCAACCCTAGACTACTCATAAAAATATGAGTCGGCTACTAGCCATTTGACGCCTAGCCTTACAACAACTAGCAATGAAATCCAAGTTTTTCTCCAGATAAAAAAATCAGTATTTTTACGTTATTACGAGAATATCACTAAATTCTAAATATAACCAAGTGATTAAATCTCAACAACAAACAAGTATGATCATGATCTAGATCAAAAGCAACCCTATAATACTTGTGAAAATATTTGTTTCTGGCATGCAAATCAATTCATTAGGACTTAAACATCCCTCTATTCGTCATCACCACACTCAAATCAACATCAACTTATCAAATATCATAGTTCATCTTAAGGGATCATGCTAAATATGCATGCAAATGCAACTATATGAAATCACATAAAAACAAACAAATATGTCCTAAATGAATAATCATACAAAAATATGAATGAACTACAACTAAACATGCAACATGAATCTATATGAATCTATATGGACACACACTACTAATCCTTACATTATCACCCCCAAACTTAAAATTTTCAATGTCCTCATTGAAGGTAATAATAAGGATTTCAGGCATACCTAATTAGCGAGAGAGTTACCCTCATCGGGTGGAGGATTAGGTGGCCAATCAACCTCGCCACTAGTGTCTCGGACATCAGTACCGAAAGCGTGTGTCAAATCTTCAGCAAAATGATGGTGAATGTCGTGCATGGCCTCCATACGCCTAGTCACTTGCCTGTACTGCTCATCACCAAGACCAAACCTATCAACTGTCTGTGGCACATGAGAAGAACCCTCTGTAGGCACTGGAAGATCCGTCCAGCCACACTCTACATCATCAAAAATATATTCCAACCCCTTATCATGGGGTGCACCTAAGAATGAATAACTCAAGTGATCTAGCTTTCGGTTGAGCTCAAGTATGGGAGCTTCTTGAATAAATGGTTCAAAACGCTCCTGAGAAATTTTCAGCTCTACTAACCCAAGAGAATCGAATGGCATATCCAACTTCCTCTTCCACGGAGGTGCATTCAAAACCTGCAGTTGCTCTACTTTAAAGCACTCCTCTTTAGCTGTGGGTAACTTCATTTCCTTGAACACATTAAAAGTGACCTTTTGATCATAAACCTTCATCGAAAGCTCTCCTTTTTGCACATCGATCATAGTTCGGCCTGTAGCCAAGAATGATCTTCCCAAGATGATGGGAATCTTCTTATCTTCCTCGAAATCAAGAATTACAAAGTCAGCAGGGAAGAAGAGTTTATCCATCTTGACCAAGACATCCTCCACTATACCTCGTGGATAAGCGATGGAACGGTCAGCTAGTTGTAATGACATGTATGATGGTTTCGGATCAGGCAGACCAAGCTTCTTGAAGATAGATAAGGGCATCAGATTGATGTTAGCTCCTAAATCACATAAACACTTATCGAACGACAAGTTTCCGATGGTACAAGGAATAGTGAAGCTTCCAGGATCTTTAAGCTTTTGAGGCAACTTCTGTTGCAGCACAGCACTGCATTCCTCCGTTAGAGCAACGGTCTCTAAGTCATCGAGCTTCACTTTCCGAGAGAGAATACCTTTCATAAACCTCACATAGCTAGGCATCTGTTCAAGAGCTTCAGTGAAAGGTATGTTGATTTGAAGTTTCTTGAACACCTCCAGAAACTTCTCAAACTGCTTATCCAGCTTTTTCTTCTGTAACCTCTTAGGAAAAGGAGGTGGAGGATAGATCTGTTTCTCCCCCTGTATTACCCTCGGGAGGAGTGTGTTCCACAGTAGTCTTCCTTGGTTCCACCTCTACTTCCTTCTGCACACCTTCTTCAACCAAAACTTCAGATTCTGGAACTTGAGACTTTTCAGGCTCTTCGTCTTGCTGAATTTGGGGGCTTGCAACCTTTCCAGACCTTAAGGTGATGCCGTTCACCTGTTCTTCAACTTCCCTCTTGCCTGGATTGGCTTCTGTATCACTAGGAAGCATTCCTTATGGCCGATTCAATAAGTCATTAGCAATTTGCCCTATTTGGTTCTCCAGAGTCTTGATAGAAACATCATGGCTTTGGCATATAAGAGCCTGGTTTTTGCACATAAGCCGCAACTCTTCCAATTCAGATTTTTCATTTGAAGTTAGACATGCACCATGAGTTTGTTGTTGAAGTTGGAGTTGCTAAAAACTAGGAGGGTTGAATAGCTTATTTCCAAACTGGTGGAACGGCTGTTGCATCGCATTCTAATTGTTGCTCCAGCTGGAGTTAGGATGATTCCGGTTGTCAGGATGATAAGTGTCTGAAACTGGTTGCTGCGATCTCTGAAAGTTGCTCACAAACTGAGCTGAGTCACTAGATATAGCGCATTACTCCGTCGTATGAGGACCTGCACACAGCTCACAAACACTGGTTATCTGCTTAACACCATAGTTAGCCATAAAATTGATCTTCATAGACAATGCCTTTAGTTGAGCAGTGATTGCCGTAGATGTATCCACTTCAAGAACTCCTGTTACCTTGCCATATGGATATCTCTGGGTTGGATACTGATATTCATTAGCAGCCCTCAGTTCAATTAGATTATAAGCTTCCTCATAGCTCTTTGCCCATAATGCTCCGCCTGCTGCTGCATCGAGCATGGGTCTAGACTGTGCTCCCAACCCATTGTAAAAATAAGTGATGATCATCCAATCAGGAATTCCATGACGAGGACACTTCCTAAGCATCTCCTTGTAGCGCTCCCAAGCTTCACATAGTGATTCTCCTGTTTGCTGCACAAATTGAGTAATAGCATTCCTGAGTGCAGCTGTCTTCGCCATAGGGAAGAATTTAGTAAGAAACTTCTGAGCAAGATCTTCCCAAGTAGTAATTGAACCAGCTGGTAGAGAGTGTAACCAGCTCTTAGCCTTGTCCCTCAGAGAGAATGGGAACAGTCTCAGCTTCACAGCATCTTCAGAAACACCGTTGAACTTCAAGGTGTCGCGGATCTCTATGAAATCCCTAATGTGTGTATTGGGATCTTCCGTTGGAGAACCCCAAAACTGGACTGAATTATGTATCCATTAAATTATGCCAGGCTTTATCTCAAAGGTACTAGCTGTGATAGCTGGCCTGACAATGCTAGATTGAATGTCATTGATCTTGGGTTGAGAGAACTCCATCAAGGCTCTCGTTCGTGTTGCTGGATCCCCCATTGTAATGAGTACTTGAAACACAAACAAATAAACCGTGAAAGTAAAAGAATCCGAGTCAGTGAACTTTAACAACCACTGATGACAAGCACATAAACTAAAAATTAACACCGAGTCCCAGGCAACGGCGCCAAAAACTTGTTAGGGCAAAAACACGCGCTAATATTCACGCAAGTATACGCGTTCACAAGTAGTATAAGATATAAATCAGATTCGTTCCCACAGAGACTGGTTTAGGTTAAGTTCAATTTATGCACCTATGCAACAATGTATGATTATCACTCAATGCTAAGACAAATAACAAATTGGGTTTTTATTAAACTAAGAGATTATACTAAATAATATTAACTAAGAGAATTGAGGTTGAATTACTATATATGACAAACATGGGATCCTAACTTCATTAAATACTTCATTCAATAGCCTTTTCATTCTTAACCTTAGCATGTGATGGTGATGACACTAATCAGATAACACGAAACTGATAAACGCCAACTTTCGTTGCACGAGTACCATTCTACCAGACATCCACAAAAGAGATAGAAGATGAATAGGCACCAATTATATTGAGACCCTATATGTCTATAGAATTTGACAATATAACGGTTTAAGCATAAGTTATCTATCTTTATTACATAGGGCAAGTAAAATGGTTAGAGTTACCTACGAATCATGCATACACATACATGAACCTATGCTAGCACGACAAGTTCTAAACCTCTATATTCACTGTCGCTTCAATAGAGATTAACACGCTATCTTATATGTTAGCTACACACATAAGACGAATAAGCACAACCAATACTAGGATATCAATCAATCACCACACACCAAGACATCAAAACAAATTAATTATTGAAATCCATAAGTAAATCCGCTAGAATCCCATGATAACGATTAGCCCATAACCGAACTCATCGTCACCATGGGTTCTAATGAAAGCATGGTATAAAACAAGGTCTTAATAAACTGAATAATGATTAAAGTACGAATAAACGAGATCTAGGTTCAACAAGAACGAAAATGAGCATCCAAAGTTACAACTAATTCAAAGAATCACAAGTTGAAAACAACATCTTCTTTTTCGGAGTTGTTATGTGGTTCTAGGTCTTCTCCTTGGTATCCCAATCTTCCCGAATGATGAAAACCTTTTTTTTTAAGTATATATACGCCCCTAGTGCACCTGGACCCTTAAAATCGTCAAATTCCACTCAAAAAAAGCTTTTTCAGCGAAATCAGCGACCAGCTGCGCCCTGAGCGGCCGCTCAGCTCTCCTGAGCGGGCGCTCAGCTCTCTGGGCGACCGCTCAGCTCTCCTGGGCGGGCGCTCAGACAGCTTCTGGAAAAAATTCTCATGAATCTTGTTTTGGCCATAACTTGAGTTCTACTTGTGAGAATTAGGAGATTCAACTGCCCACGCGAAGCTATTGAGATTCTCTACAACTTGACAATGGCATTGGATTCCAATTCTGATCACTTTTTATAATATTTCCTTTAAAAGCTCATTTCTTCATATAACTGATACCAACACAAAAACACATCAAAATACCAACAACTTGAGTCCAAAACACCAATTTAAGCTTGTAATAAAGCATTCCAATTGGATATAAAATCCACTTATCAAAGGGAAGTCACAGATCCACGGGATTTGCAAAGATACACTAAGCCAGAAATAGAAAGCTTTAGAGATAACTTAAATTATGGTTTAGTGCATCTTATTGCATGCTATGTAAACCTATTTTTACTGATTTATATAGTAAACACTGGTCCTTTTCTATTAAAAATTATATCAAACATATCTAGTTTTTCTTATAACTCTCTCAAGGAAGAAGCTGAGTTCTTTACTTACAAAGAACCCAGGATTTGTAGCAAAACATTAGCTTGATTTTAATACAAAATTAAGTGAGTTTTGAAATATTGTGTACACTGTTTAATTTTAATTAACATAATATTACTGTATTTCTAATCTGCTTTGTTCACCAAGTAACAAACATTCAAAAAGCCTTAAAATATCTAAAACACATTCACCCCCTTTGTGTTGTATTCATTACCTAACATGTGTTGTGCAAGACATGCCTTTACATAACAAGACTAAGTTCCTTTGATAATCCAAAATTTTAGTTGACTTGTAATTTTATATATTCTGTAATGATGTTTCTTAAGTCTGTAAAATTGTTAAGTAAACTAGACTGGAGTATTTTTTAGTAAACAAGCAACAAGCTAGGAATAAATTTATAGAAGAAGTTCAAGCCTGATCATGCCTCATAATGAAGATAAACTGCTTGGTGAAGAATAATGTCGTGGATTGTAAAATATTCAAAGTCAAATGTCAAGAAGTCACGTATCAAGTAATATCGCGAAGTCTATCGAGAAGTCAGATAAGATTATAGAGAAGTCACTCTACTTGTAGAGAAGTCATTATACTTGTAGAGATGTCACTCTACTTGTTGAGAAGTCAAAAATATATCTAGAGAAGTGGAGATATCGACAAGTCAAAAATATATGTAGAGAAATGGAGATATCGATAAGTCAAAACTGCATGTAGAAAACTGGAGATATCGACAAGTAAAAATATATGTAGAGAAGTGGAGATATCGACAAGTCAAAACTGCATGTTGAGAGCCGGAGATATCGACAAGTCAAACTGCATATAAAGAACTGGAGATATCGACAACTCGAACTGCATATAGAGAACTGGAGATATAGTCAAGTCATAATTGTAACATCGCACATTGATAAGAATATGAGTACTTGATACCTTTATAGATAAAAGTCAACAACTAATGTGTACCAAATCGCTAGCTTTTTCGGACTGACCTGTGGTGGGTTGTTGGGTCCGGTATGCATTCAGTTGTGGGCTTGAATGTTATAAATGGTATCAGAGCTCTGCCCATCCGTGAGGGGGTGTTTGTAACATTCCATATCGACAAGAATGTAAGTATTTGAGTCCTTTATAGATAAAAGTCAACAACTAATATGTACCAAATAGCTAGCTTTTTCGGATTGACCTATGGTGGGTTGTTGGGTCCGGTATGCATTTGGTTGTGGGATTGGATGTTATAATAACTGTGACGCCATCAAACTTAGGGCTAGGAATGAGGACCCACAATACCAAAATACCAATATAACATAACAACGGATATATAATAAATCCCGAAAACTATTAAGATGTAAACAGGATAAAGTATGAGACAAGATTACAGCTACCAACCAGAATATTATCATTACAACCCATAACATAAATAAATCCAAATTATTCGATTCCGACTTGGAATCGACATATAACCTAAAAGTATCTGGTTCAGCTATTACAAACTCTACCATCTATCGACGTTTCCTCTCATAGCATCTACCTGATCTGGCATCTGAAAATCAATGGTACGATAAGTACCGTCGGGAACGCTCTTACAAGCATTGGGCATAAGTTTGGCCATCTTTTTGCTTAACTGTCAAGTTAGATCAACACAAATAAATTAGCTAAACGGCTCAGCAAGTAACTATTAAACAGTTCTAATATCAAAATAATAACGACATTCGCAATCTCAATAATCTAGGTGGTAAGGTTACAATATCTCTGGGAAAGAATTTCAGGATAAGGATTTAAGGGATTTGAGGTTCAAGTGATGATTATTCAGTTTCAGGATAAATTAATAGGGTTCTCAATAGACTTCAACAATTTCAAGATATTTTAATCAATAAATGACAGTGTCGAATCATTATAAATCAACTTCAAATCACAATTCAAGAGATAGTGCTTATCGCACGATAAAAAAACCTTTTTCATCATTGTAAACAATTTTGAACCCTTTTGGATTGGATTTATCCATCTTTTAAATATAATACGGGTGATCAGCCCGTACTAACCTCCATTGGGTCATTAAGGTACCTAAGGCAATTATTTCAGCCTTTATACTGGACTAGCCCCGCTAGCCTCCTATGTGACTGGACTAGTCCCACTAGCCTCTTAAATCTCTATCCAATCTTTAGGAATTCATTTGGAAAAAACTTTATATTGGAGAACAAAAAAGTGTTAACTACATTCTTTTTAAAATTACCAGCAATTGAAATCATTCGGACACTTTCAAGTCGAAAATCATTCTCCGGTTCAATTCAAGAATTAAAAGGAGAATAAGCAATTAAAGCGAAGGAAACGTAAGTTGAGGAATGATCAATCACTAAATATAGGTATTATCAATGTCATCCACAAGATGGTTCTTAGGAAACAATACGTTGTCAAACGTCTGGTTTACTGTTATAAAGATCAAGATGAACAAGGTATTAAACAACAAGGCTCAACAAAGTAATAATCAGTATAAGGATCTGAGTAAACAAGGTATTAACAATAAGGCTTAACAAAGTAATAAAGATCAAAGGTCTTTGAGGAACTTAGGTTATAATGAAAGTAAGGTAGGGTATTTGAAATGAAATAGGTCAACAATGAGGGTTATCAATTCAATTCAACAATTGTATCAATAAGATCATCTTATTCTATAAATGCGTAACATATTGATTCTCTGTGATCGATTCACTTTTAAAGAGAAATCAGAGTTACTTGCCTCACAAGCTTTCTTGTTTAGCTGAAACTGAGCTACTTCCACCTAGAGTCTCTTTGCCTTTCCTAGAACGAATGCCTCTACTTTCCGAATCTACAATCACAAAATAATCCCTAATCAGAACCTCAACAAAACTGGACGTTTCTCAGAACGTTTAACTTTTACCCCAATCGATATATCTTATTCCCTATAACAACTTATATCATACTCAACACATAGCAAATAATCAACTCATATCCTTTATACCCTTGCTCAATCATTTATTTACAAGTAACACGCAATCACATACTCACATAATCCGACACATTCATTTATATCTGAATTTTGTTATAGCTTTACTTCTATATTCCTTATATATATATATATATATATATATATATTCTTTTCGACAATCGGGCATGACGTATTCGCAACTACGCTTACCATCATCACAATAATCAACCAAAACAATCAATCAAGTACACATAATCACCTTTCAGCACTTAACTCTTAACACGTATCGTGTACTAAACTTTATACGATTAACATCTAATAACTTGGCATATCGAATCAAAACTACAATACAGGACTCAATTCTTATTTCTTTTTAAAACTAAATATCAATCCTTGTGATCAACTCAATCATTAAACACCTATCACTTTGCATGAAAATCGAAATTAGCATACCCATCTCAAATAACACAAAATCACTTTGAACACTTAATCATGCAATTCGACTTCTTAAAACTATACAAGCTATCATGCATGATCCAAAACATGTGTAATCCTAACCATCCTCAAAACCATTCTTTTTCACCATTTTTTTAATAAAAATTCGAACCATAGAGGTCCCTAATTCTACCAACTCAAAATTTTAATATAAAAATAATATTCTTCTTAGCTTCTATTAAATCCTTAATAATCAAGAAAAGACTCCTCAAGCACCAACAATCTTTAACAATTATTTCCTTATATTTAACATCAAAAATTCAAATCTAACATGCCAAAAACCAAATAAAACTCAAAAAAATCAACATGCATTCATATATAACCTCATGCATCAAGTTTTGGTGACATGCACCATTACTTATTCCATTAATCAAGTAATCCACTTCATACTCAATCCAATAATCATTAAACTCAAGCTTTTAAACATAAAACTTTGATTTAAAATCTAAAAATTTAAACAAACATCAGACACTCAACATGCACTTTACATTATACATCTATTTATACTAAATCAACTCTAGTCAAATACCCTGATCTATTCATTCAAGAAAAGAAGAAAGTAAAATCAAGCTTTAACAAATCCATCGGCTCCCATTTGGTCATGGTCGGAGGTGGTCGAACTCGAGAGTGTCCATGCATGGGTCTCCATTCGAGTTTTGAACCTCTGAAGCTCATAATTTCATCACAACTTCCATATTATACACCCTAGTGAACACATCTCAAGAAATCACACTCCTTGGATATATTCAAAAAGAGGGTTTTGTAAAAACTTAACCAACACTTACATGCAAGTACACAGATAGAGAATCGAAAAAGATTAACTTTGGTGTTGAAATCTTTAAAAACCGAATAGAATTTGTAGTTTCATATGAGAGAGAGAGAGAGAGGGAGAGAGAGCTCAGGAGAGACGAGAGAGAGTGGGAGAGGAAGAAGAGAGGAATGGGAGGAATAAGGAAAAGAAAGAGGAGGGATTATTTATAGATGAGCTAGGGGAAAAATGGTAAACTCCCCATTTTACTTTCTTTTTCTTCTATACAAAATTCTTGAATTATAAAGCAACAATATAAAAGAAGCTTTATAAATTATAAAAATGATACAACTCTTATTTTTAAATTTAAAAATCATGAAATTAGCTCTCTCCTCATATTTTCAAAATAATTATTGAGCGACGGATTATTTTCTATGGATTTTACAAATAAATCTCAAATAATAAAAATGAACTCTGGAAAATCATTTTAAAATATCAAAACCTCAAAATAAATCCAACTATCATTTTTAAAAAGTCTATAGGACTAATTCATAGAGGATAAAATAAATTTTACACTTTGATCATACTTTAGTGATTTTATAAAAATATATAAGGATCAAATAATCATTATTTTTACCAAATAAATTCTTTTGAAAAATATTTAAAAACTCGTGAATCACAGATTCATACTCTTAACTTTAAAATAATATATATTCACACAATCACATCAACCACATTTCATATTTGTACACCTTAACATATTATTTCCCTTTTAATAGCTGATTACGCGTATAACAATTACCTGATAATTCAAATAACAATATATCTTTCACAAATACGAATCCATACAACAGAAACACAGAGAGGAATCGATATCTTTCATATCTTAATATAATCCACACTTAATCTCATTCTTAATCCTTTTTTTAAATCCATCTTTGTATAACGAGTCTCGTTCTACCTGACGGCCCGACAATCATAACTTAACCTTTCGCTGACTCATCAAACTGGAACGAGGCTTTGTCCCGTTCCTTATTACTATTTCACAAAAAATTCACATAAACCACATATTATATATCTTAATATTTTATACTCATAAATCCACATAATCCAAAATATGCCAAATGCAACCGTGATCACCTACGTAAGTGGTACCAGTAGATAGTATATGGTATAATATTATTTTACTCGAGGACGAGTAAAGGATAATTTGGGGGTATTTGATACACGCTAAATATATCTAATTTAATGTCAAATTGGACCTCATTTATCCTTGTTTTTTGATGAACTTGTCTTTAAGTAATATCATTATGGTTGTTTAGTTGAATGGTGCTAAGTTATGCTTTTGTTGATGATTGTAGCGTTAAATGGATATGAATGATCGTGGGAAGAGAAATCATGAAGAAAGGAAGTTTTGGCGGAAAGAAAAGAAAGACATGTAAAAAGCTTCCCTCGAGATCTCAAGGCCTTGATTTGAATCTCAAGGCCTTTACACAGAAAGTGGGCATCTAAAGTCCTTTATTTCACCACTCAAGGCCTTTACAAGAGTAGAAGTGTAAAACTCAAGGCTTTTATCCATATTTCAAGGCCTTCAAATTTGATGGGTACCACTTACGTAGGTGATCACGGCTTGCGAAAATCTCAGTCGTTACAGTAACTCTTATAGAGAAATGGAGTTTTCGATATACTCTATACACTAATGAAGATCTCAATAGCAACTCAAATTACAGATTGCAACCAACTTGAAAATTCAAGATTATCAGTTAACAAACTGTTTTATCATTGAAATGGAAAGTCTACAAATGCAGCTTGATGAGTGCAAGATCAAGGTTCAAGATGAACTGGACAAAGGAGGGTCACAGAGCTAGAAGATTATATGCAGACCTGCTGCACTTGGTTTTAGAAAATGTGTTAGTCTATTTTAGTGCAACTTCTGTAAACTGTGCATGTTGATTTATATAACATGTCACGGGTCCTTAGTTCAGTTGTAACAAAATAGATCTAGATATCGTGTATTCTCTCAAGAGAAGTACTTGAGTTCTTATTATTTAAGAACACATATTTGTAGCACAACTAATTCGATTTTAATATAAATCAAGTGGGTTTTGATAATTGTATTTATGTCTTTACAGTTATTCGATTATCACTATAATTATTTAGTCTGTCGAGTTCAAGCAGCCAAACACTTAACTTGATTATCTTGAAAACATTTAAACATAGGTTTTAAGTAAGGAAAATCAAGAAAACACATCCACCCAGTGGGTGTGCATTTTATACCTAATAGTGGGTACATTCACTATAGGCCCTCACGAGACCTTACTCGCCCGCAAGGACTACCTTGGGGTTTAAGGGCTTGTTACATATGCCAAATGCAACCGTGATCACCTACATAAGTGGTGCCAGTAGATAGTATATGGTATAATATTATTTTATTCGAGGACAAGGAAAGGATAATTTGGGGGTATTTGATACACGCTAAATATATTTAATTTAATGTCAAATTGGACCTCATTTATCATTGTTTTTTGATGAACTTGTCCTTAAGTAATATCATTATGGTTGTTTAGTTGAATGGTGCTAAGTTATGCTTTTGTTGATGATTGTAGCGTTAAATGGATATGAATGATCGTGGGAAGAGAAATTATGAAGAAAGGAAGTTTTGGCAAAAAGAAAAGAAAGACATGTAAAAAGCTTCCCTCGAGATCTCAAGGCCTTGATTTGAATCTCAAGGCCTTTATGCAGAAAGTGGGCATCTAAAGTCCTTTATTTCACCACTCAAGGCCTTTACAGGAGTAGAAGTGTAAAACTCAAGGCTTTTATCCATATTTCAAGGCATTCAAATTTGACAGGAAATTTAGTGTTGACACTTTTATTATTGGGCTTGTAACACTTTCCTATATCTTTTAAAACACTTATTATAGCCCATTCATATATATAAACATAATTAGGAAGGTTTTAAGAGATCGCGTGTATACGAGAGATAGAGAGGTTTGGTGTGAGATTTTGAACAAGGATTGAAGGGATTTCATCCAATTCTCAAGAGATTCTTCAAGTTGCATTTTATTTACTCTAAAATCTTGTATGCATGACGTTGCTTATCAATATATGTTTGTTTTAAATCTTTATGACGAGTAACTAATTCTCTTAATTCGAGAATTAGGTAGTATTCATTGGTAATATATGTTTATTTGATTGTAGTGCGAATTCTCTACTTTGCTAATCTATCGTTTAGGGCTTAACCCAGTTAAGGGAGCCATGAACCTTAAATTGTATCTATAGGAGTTGTGATGAATTGGAAGATGAGTCATAATTCTAGTTCATGATATGATAGACATAGTTTAATTATTGATTGGGAGATTAATATGAGAGCTATGAAACTTATAATTCTTGGGTCTTAATAATTTATAATTATATTTCAATTGATCATGGGAGTGACTTTGGGATATAGTTGTAGTCATTATTTTGTATCATTGGAGAGAACAATATAAACTTTAGAATATTTATTTTTAGCAAAGTACGAGGAGTAGATATCGCACAGTACATCAATATTCATTGAACCAATTGAAGAACCCTAGTTCTCAGGTTGATTTTCATTATTAAATCTTTGCTTTAATCGCTCATTAGTTTAATCTAATTAAACACAACACACCAATTATTTCTACACGCTTCTAAACATTAAGAGATCATATACTTGAATTTGTATTGATTTAGTCCTTCTCTCAAACGAACTATACTAAATTTTACTTCAACAATGTGATTTGAATATTTACCCCGAAATGAAATATAAAATTATTATATATTAAATTTTAGAGAAATTACCAAAAATACTATTTTTTAAGTTTGTTTGTGATTTTGCCATGTTTTGAAAATAATTGCAACATTTTACAACAAAAAAAACCATATATGCAAATTTTCCGAAAATACTGAAATTTTTTGTGGTTGCATTTAAGGTTCCATCTGATTGCAGCGAGTTGCTAAATCGTATTTTTGTAATTTTTTTGAAAATTCGTATATATTTAAATTAAAACTTAGAAGTCGTATTTTTACAAAAAAAAATTAAAAAAATGATTTTTGAAAAAATCCTCTAAAAATTTAATACTTAAAATTAATAATGTGTATAAAACTCATATAACTAAATTGTATTTTATTATTAATATAATAATATGAAATGGATCAAATTCTATAACATGAATTAAGTTAATATTTTTGGGATTTTTTTAAAAATTCCTTATTTAAAAAAAATCGAAAATACTGTCATTTTTAAACTTATTTTCAAAAATATACCTTTTTAGATTTCATTTCAAAAATACAACTTGCAAACTCTGCAACCTATTAAGCAACATTTATTTTATTTTTTCAAAGTTGATTTTATGGTTGTAGAGGTTGCAAACTTGAAACGCAACAAATGCAAACTTGAAATTAATATTTTCAAAATTGAAAATTAAGTTAGTTACACAGATTGCAAGCCGTATTTTTGAAAATAAAATTTAAAAAAATTATATTTTTGAAAATAACTTAAAAAATGTTAGTATTTTTGTAAATAAGTTTAAAAATATAGTAGTTCGGATAATTTCTCAATATTTTTTGGTTTAAATAACGGAGTTGGATATGATTGACCTTTAATTACTTGAAATCGTGAAGGGTTACAAATAGAACTCTACCTTTTAGGGTTTGAAAATATCATTATATTATGTTAGGTCACACACACTGTAGAAGGGGGTTGAATATAGTGTATAGCACAATCAAATCGAATTCTAATAACACAAGTAACAGAAAACAGACTTTATTCAAAGCAATAAACTATGTTACAATATGGAACTGTCCCTCTCTCAGTGATGAACAAATATCACGAGAGCTGCTAGGGTTACAATGAATAATATTCTCGATAATGATAACACTTATCGTGTTAAGCCTATGTCTGTGTTTATATACTACACAGTCACAAGATAATCGCTAATTGATATGGAATATAATTCTGCTTCCTAAAATATATCAATCAGATATCTTTTCTTCCAAGTATTCCATACTTCATAGAACTCCTTCTTCATGCATATCTCTTCTTACGTTTGTCTCGATCTTCTTTCCTTTCAATCAGCCGCCTTCCTTATCTGAAAGTTTCCTCTAAATCCTGATATTATCTCCTGATAAATATCTCCTGAACCTTAAGTACTGATAACTTAAGTTCTGACTTCAGTATAATGCTGATTTCAGTTAAGTACTAATTTGTCATGTTTAAGTAAGATCTGAAAACTAAACATAAATCATATTAGTCATGACATTATCAAATATATCTAACATATTATTCTGAAACTTTTAATTTCTATTTAAATCAACTAACCATCTTGATTTTGATATTATCCTAAAATCTCATTTTATTAATTTTCTCAATTTTTAAGTAAATAAATATCAAAAACTACAATTAACTTATATTCACCTAAATATATTATCATCATTGGAAATATTCTCCTAAATTTTTTACAATATCTTTAATTAATATTTTTGAAATCAACTTATCATATTAATATTCTTTCAAAACTTTTACTTTCTCAAGAAATCAACTAACCATCTTGATATTATGCTAAATATCATTTTTTAATAACATTTATCATATTTCTTCAAAATCCACTTATTATATTATATTTACTAAAAAAATTCTTTTAATGTTGAGCCTATAAAATATTGCAATTTACAAAGACAAGTATTATATATTTATCATCAATCGTATTAATATTCTCTTAAATTTTATACAATATTTTTAATTTTTAGTCTATGAAATATTACAATTTACAAAGAAAGGTAATTATAAATTTATCATCAATTGTAATATTCTCCTAAAATTTCTACAACATTTCCCATTAAGATTTTTTAAATCAACTTGTCATGATAACATTCTTCTAAAACTTCTCCTTGATATTTAAATTAACTTATTATCTTGATATTCTTTTAAATTTCTTTTTAAATACAATTTCTCCTCTTTCTCCTCAAATCAACATATTGCACTATATTTTTCTATTTTTTTTAATTTTTAACCTATAAAATATTACAAAGACAAATGTTTATGAATATATTTTCTCAATATTTTTTAAATAATTATATCAATATATTACATTATATTATACATATTTTAATAAGAAGATGGGGGTGGTGAGGTAATTCCTCTCATATCGTTTCAATATATTTTTGTAATTTTCTCAACTTTTATATTATTGAATAGAAAAAAATATTATATTGATTATTAAATAATAATAAATTTGTAAATAATGAGAGAGCGGGTCATTGAAGTGAACATGTTTAACTAGAGAACAATTTTATCATATTTATTTATTATTCATAAATTTAGAATGAATAAGATCATATAAGAAATATAAAAATAGAACATTATTCTAAAAGATGGCTACGAGTAAGACAGAGACGTTTAGGTGGCGCATCCCGTATCGTCTCAACCCATCTTTCTAATTTTCTATTTGAATTAATTAAATAGAAAAAGTATTAATTACCTTATTTTCCTAAACTCAAATTACTGTTTATTATTCTCAAGATTCCCAAAAGTCAGAAAATACTTCAATTACATTTCAAAGGTTTACTAACAGAGCAAAGTAAAAATTCTATTTTAGTATTTTTCTAAACTTTTTCTTCAAGATTTCTAGAATTTCTCTTTGAGTTAAGAAAATACTCGAACTTATGTTTCAAATATTTATCACAGAGGAAAGATTTACTAATTTAGTATTTTTCTAAACTTTCTCTTCAAGTCAAAAGTATAGTAATCTTGTACAACAAGTCAAAAGTAATTATAAAATTATATTTTTGAATCAATACATTGAAATATAAAATTATAAAACGAGAGATTTATTATTTAAAATGAGTTTATATATATCGAGCGCAGCTGCAACAATTGTGAATTGTCTCCTTACATATTTTTCGTATATATATGTATGTATATGTGTATGTGGAAATATAAATATATTGATCTATTAATTTAAATTTGTAGTAATCGGGTGAAGTATCCAATAACATGCGAACAAAATAAATGTAAATTATTAAATTCTTGATTTTATATTTTTTATTGTATAATTCGATTGAACGGTGAATATATTTTATGATTTGTGTTTTAAATTGCAAGTCGAGGGGCTCTGGACTAAGAGTTCATTTTAGGATACATTTGTTTTGTAATTTAAGATTTTTATTAGATTTTTCGGTTTACTCTAATACTTATTGTTTAATGTCTTTATAAACTCGCAAATAACACACATATAAATCAAATTAATAGATGACGATAATCGAACGATAAATATCATGATTTATAAGGGACGCTGACGAGATTTACTAAATACTGGGTCAGTACCAACTATCAAGTGTTTCGATGGCAAGAAAATTTTTGAACAATTCAAAAAAAGTCGATAGTTCTTCTCCAAAATCGTCATCTTCTTCTCGTGCTAAGTCTTGATTGGCAAATAATTTTCGAAAATGATTTTTTGTCTACTAGAATAATAACTAACTTTGATTTATATAGCAGTTATGTTGTTTATTTATAAAGTGATGATTGTCCGATTCTTAATCTAAACATGTTTAATTAGAGTACGTTTATTTAAAATTTTATATTTATTCAGAAATTTAAAATGTCCAAAATGGAATCGGAAAGTCAAAATATTTATAATATTATTTATTTTATTTAAAAGCACATTTATAAACCGTTGCGAAGCAGGGCACGGTAAACTAGTTTTAAAAAATAATCATAATTCTATAAATTAATCATCACTATTTTCATAAAATATTTAAAATTAAATAATTTCAAAATATTTAAATTACTTTTTGTATAAAATACTATTTAGCTGCAATTTGGGTAGCATAGCACAATTTTCTTGCATAGAGTAGGGAGTCATCTAGATCTCAAAACTAGCCAAAAAATTAAATTAAACAGTATTTATCGAAACAAGAAACACGTCAGTAGTGAACTGAATGCGACCAAAAAGCCACCTCCTTGGGCCCTCTCCTCTCTCTCTCTCTCTCTCACAAACTCGAAACAAACAAATCTCTCTCCAAAAATTCAATTCCTCCAGTCTACAAATATGAGAATGCTGCACCCTAGTTATTTTCCTTACAGCCCCCCTTTAGCTTATTATCATCATAACTTTGTCTTGCTTTAACATCCATAAATACTCACATATATTTCCTCAGAGAGTCAGAGTTCCGTATTAACTCACTTCTTTTGTTTCCCAGGTACTATTTATTACATTGATTTTAGTTATAATTACATGAGTTTCTGTTAAGATTCTTGTCTTTATTTCTCTAATAACTCCTACTTAAACAGTTACATATTTATGTTGTTGTTTCTTTTGATTACAAATAAGTGCAGTGCATTGTATTTTATGGGTCTTATTGTCTTAATTGTACATATTCATTAACAATTCTTGGGTATTGATTTTAAGGGGTTTAAAAAGTTTGCATCTTTATCAAAAATTTAAGATCTTGCACCTGATTATGTTCTAATTATGTTTTCTCATGTGTATTCATCAGGAATCTTGAGTTGGGAGATTGATTCTTATCGATGGTGAGTTCATTCAGATTAATATTTTAGTTTGTTAAGCGTGATGAGATAGCCTAGTGGTAGTAATTGTCGTCCACCTCATGTGTTCGATTCTCGCTAATCCGAACAACTTGTGTGTGTTTATTGATTAATTAAAGTGATGCACTTGTTAGGATCTAATATGCCTGGGATTTGTTATCAGGGAGAAGCTCCAGCCTCTTTAATTGATAATCTGCAGGGGGGTTACACAAATGTGTTTGATCTGAAATCTAAAGGCAAACAGACAGCTACTGTTATTGGCAGCAAAACAGTATGTTAATTAATGCTTTTGCTGCATAATATCTGCTTGTAGCCAAGACTAATATACTGATTATTGATTCCTTTTTCTTATGTGGTGGCCTTCGTCAGTATGTGATTGGTTGGGGAATTGATGAAGTAGAAACGTTTGGAGTTCGTGCATTCGATAAATGTACTAATGAATGGTGAGTTTGTACTACAGCCATGTTGCCGCTGTAAATAGATTATGCTTTAATGTGTAACAGGGTTCTGCTAAACATTTGATGTATATTTAGGGTAATTCCTACTGTTCTCGGAACAAAACCCAAGCCGTTTAAGGGGCACTTGGCTATGCTTCTATGTCAAGATCGGATTTTGGTTGTGAAGGAAAACTCAACCTTTGATGACTGCATATGGTTTCTTGAGGTTGGTATCTGAACTTGTGAAACTTTAACAATAGTGTGTGTTACTACTTACTAGTTCTTTTTGTAGCAGTGGAGGCATAGATTTTATATTGGGCCACAAGGGCAAGAAAAATATGTCGCATCACTTCTGGATTGTTCTTTAAACTTGCATATATTATAATTGATTATGACATTAGTTTTGTTGGCATTGTATTTTCAATGTTCTTTGTTGTAATGCTAGGTGAACACAGAATATATAAGACATCAGAAAAAGAAGCTAGGAACTGAAGTGGTTGCTTGGAGTCGGGGAGTCATTGGCGATGCTGAGAAGCCAATTGTTATTAGTGGCCCTTCTGGAGTGGGCAAAGGCACATTGATAAACAAACTAATGAAAGACTTTCCAACCATGTTTGGATTCTCCGTGAGCCATACAACTCGTGCTCCGAGGGAGGGGGAGAAGAACCATGTCCATTATCATTTCACTGAACGTAGTGTTATGGAGCAAGAGATAAAGGATGGGAAGTTCCTCGAGTTTGCTTCTGTGCATGGGAATTTGTATGGAACCAGTACAGAAGCTGTCGATGCAGTTGCAGATGCTGGGAAGGTATGTATATACTAAAAATAATTTCTCCCATATTCTATGATTCTGCAATGCATCCTTACAAAATAAACCATGCGTTATGCATACTACTTATCTTGTGCGGAACTTGTTCTATGAATCATTGCAATATCGGCACAAGGTAGATGTTACTCATGTTAGTACAGTAGTCTGGGATGTGAAAATTTAAATCGCTTTCTTCGATAGCTGACACTAGAAGTGTATAGATCCCTCCTGGATTAAGAATCAAATGGTTATCTTAACTAATAGATTTACATAGAGGCAAAATCCTCCTTTTAACGGCCAAAAAATGGTGGACAGAGATATATTGGATATTCTGTAGCTTGTGGTCTAGTGTTAGTTGCTTTTCAACTAAATATTCTACATGTATCAATTTGCTCTATCATCAAGTTAAGGTAATGTGGCTTATTTATTTAATATAGAGATGCATCCTTGACATTGATGTTCAAGGGGCAAGATGCATGAGGGATAGTCATCTTGAAGCAATATTCATCTTTGTGTGCCCTCCGTCATTTGAGGAGCTTGAGAAGCGCCTTCGCGCAAGGTGACCTAAGTTAAGCTAGAACCTTGCAATCTCACCTTGTCCTCTTGTTGTTTCTAAATATGTTCCTCTTATAAAACAGGGGCACTGAGATGGAGGAACAAATCCAAAAGCGACTTCGCAATGCAAGGACAGAGCTTGAAAAAGGAAGAGAGCCAGGGCTATTTGATCATATGCTGGTGAACGATGACTTCAACGCTTGCTACGAGAGTCTTAAGGTAATTCTTTAATCTTGCCCCTGGCTCCGCCTCCCTGAATATCTAATAATAAGTTGAGATTAGTTCTCCAATACATTCATAAAGCATTTAAATTTTCCCATTTGATTCAGAAACTCTTGGGCCTTGATGAAGCCGTTAACGGAACTTCTTGTCATTCTTGTAAGTGGCTCTCAAATTTTTTTACCAAAACATACTTATTGATTTAGATCTCTTTTCATAATGAAACCTTGAATATATATATATATATATTTTTTATACTTAGCGTCGGAAGTGGGGTATTTGCCTCTGGTCTGCTCAGCATCAGCAAGTGATGAGAAGATTTTGATCGTTAGTGAAACCGTAGAACTGGAAAAACCCTCACAGAACAGGTATGTGTTCCAGTACGTGCATTTATTGTCTAATGTCATACCCTAAAGAGAAGACGTTTGAATGTTTGTTCCTCTGTAATTTTAGAATTGTGCTGGATATGTCTTCTATAAAAGGAGGGGCACCAGCACGGACACGAGGTCTTAATATGTATTTCGCCTAAGATCGTTCTGGTCCAACCACAGATGAAAAGTGGACTGATGATTCTCAGTCTTCAGCTTACCTAAAAATAGCTAACTTGGTTGATTTTATCTACTCATTTAATTTATGTACCAGTTTTTCAATATTTTAAGGACTGTATGAAGTATAAAGCAAAAGGATCTGACCATGTAGCAGTTTAGAATCTTCCACTGGTTATTTAAAAAAATGGTGATTTGCCTTTTTAAATAATCTTTCTTGTAGATGTCAGCTTAAGCCTGTAACAGGTTATATTTTTGAGGGCCAAAATAAGAAGATAATTAACTAATAGTATAAATGTTGAATATAGGACGGATATGGGGGGATATGCATGCACAATAGATTCATTGACAGTGACAAAAGCAGAATGAATGTATAATCCAAGGTTGACTTGACTGGGTAATTATACTACGTTAGTTTAAGGAAGAAGACTAGAAGTATAAATGTATTGTGACGAGTGATTTTATTTAGACCAATCTTATGGTTCTCTCTTTTGTCCAAATTGACGGCTGAAGCTACAAACAAGTAGGGAAGTTGATACCAATTCAGTTTTCTTTTTTGCGATTTAATTACACTCGCACCAAGCAGTAGTTGGAACTCTTATCTCCCACAAGAGGACAATTGCTCAACCAAAATGATACCCAATTCAGTTTTTTAATCAAACCGGGCAGAGGATTTTGACATAGAGTGATTATTTATTTGCAAATAAATTATTATTATTCTCTAATTTAACAATCAAAATATAATATAACTTGTATTACTCATTTACTTCAATAGATACATATATAAAAGAATGAAAAATGAGTTGTTTGATCACCAAAGTATTACAGGAATGTGTCTTGTTCGTATTAGTATTACTAGCTCTGTACCGGTTAATTTATAAATTATGTTTTACTGAATTTTTTAAGTATTACGTGTTCAAAAAAAAAATTGTTATTGTAATTTTAATATTCAAATATTTTATTAGAATCAATTTTTGTTATTGTATTTTTCTAAACATTTAGTTCTATATTTATTTAACTATAATTTTTTGTTTTTCTTTACTCCATCTAATGATTAAGTTTTGGTATCTAATGATTAAGTTTTGGCCACCAGCTTGACTCTTTTATATCAGTTATTATAGTTAGCCGTGTATCAAGATGATTTATATATTATTTTTATTCAATTTTTTGAAATTTTTATTCTTATTTGCAAGAAATTCGATGCACGGGTTAATTTATAAATTATGTTTTACTGAATTTTTTAAGTATTATGTGTTCTTCAAAAAAAATTCTTATTGTAATTTTAATATTAAAATATTTTATTAGAATCAATTTTTGCAATTTTACTTTTCTAAAGATTTAGTTCTATATTAATTTAACTAAATTTTTTTTATTTTTCTTTACTCCATCTAATGATTAAGTTTTGGCCACCACCTTAACTCTTTTACATCAGATGCGTGAGATGATTTATATATTATTTTTGTTCAATTTTTTGAAATTTTTATTCTTATTTGCAAAAAATTCATCATTTCTTACTTTACTCATGAAATTTATATTTTTCATAATTTTTAATTTATTAAATTCTTATTTTTTTTCACTCTATACACTAATTATATCATTTCTTACTTTACTCATGAAATTTATGTTTTTCATAATTTTTAATTTATTAAATTCTTATTTTTTTTCACTCTAAAATTTTCAGATGGTGAATATTTCGAATTTCAATATACTTTGTCTATTTTTTTATATTAAAAACTTTTAATAGAAAATATATATGGGTGAGTTTTGGTTTGTCCAATTAAATGTGAATTATTCTATTATATGAAAACTAATTTTTGTGTTATGTTTACCAAAGTTATTTGCTTATTAAATTCTTATTTTTTTAATATACTTTGTCTATTTTTTATATTAAAAAAATTTTAATAAAAAATATATATGGGTGAATTTTGGTATGTCCAATTAAATGTGAATTATTCTATTATATGAAAACTAATTTTTTTTGTTATGTTTACCAACATTATTTGCTTCTTTTTAAATTTTTATTTAGTGTTTTTGTTTTGTGATTTTTTGTATTTGTACATTTTCGGTTTTATAACTCTAGTACATTTGAAATGGTCACTTAAATTGTTTCTTTTGTTGTTTGTTTTTCACTAAACAACACAGTCTATACTAATAGAAGAAATTTACAATACCCTGACGAATATCATGTGGCTACCACCTAAACTCCCTCCCACTAATTATATGTAGGATATAATGTAATTGTTACTAGCTTTATACCCGATGCATGCATGGTTGTAAAAATCGGAAATCGGCACTAATCGGAAGAGGTACCGATTAGCGATTAATCGGTAAATCGGGAATTAATCGGAAAGATTAATCGGAGCAATAATCGGAGGTATATTTAATACTGATTTTTTAATATTATAAATAAACAATACAAATGTTATATGTACTAAAAAAAAGAAGAAAAAACAAGTTTTAAGATACTTGAAATGGGCTTTGGAGAAATAGCCCATTGCAACGGCCCATACATACATCCAAAATTGTGACTGATGTAGTTTATTGTATTATTTTTTATCTCCTTAATTGCAACCGACCACCCACCTCAGTCGCCGCCGCCTCTCTCCCATTTTCTCCGGCAAGCTGATAGATCTATAAGTTTCTCGTAATGCGTGTCATCTTCTTCTCCTGGATAACCAACACTCTGTAACCATTTAAGTTTCTTCATAACCCGATTTCTTCAACTTTGACCCGATTTTCTCCGATTTTGACTGTATTTTTCTCGAAAAAACGTTTTATCCGGCGATTATGCAAAATAAGATCGGTAGGAGGCCGATCAGCGATTACTCGGCCGATTAATCGGAGTAATCGCCGATTTTAAGAACACTGGATGTAGGTATATTCTAAATATTTTTTATAAAAACTT
The DNA here is from genome assembly GCF_009905375.1 of Apium graveolens. Classification (NCBI taxonomy): domain Eukaryota; kingdom Viridiplantae; phylum Streptophyta; class Magnoliopsida; order Apiales; family Apiaceae; genus Apium; species Apium graveolens. The sequence continues at coordinate 83,760,623 of NC_133649.1, forward strand.
TGAAATCAATAATTATTCTTTACTTTACTAACTTTTAATACAAAAAATTTAATCCTTAAATTTTTATATTTTTAAGTATTTTGTACTTAAATATTTAGTCATTATTATATTTTTATATTTCCTCGGGACAACCTTTGTATAATATATTATTATTTTAAAAAATATATTACGCCTTTTAAAGTGTTGTTAATCTAAGTGTATTTCACAATTATGTGTAATTATTCTTTTTTTTTATTTATATATTTTAACATTCTAATAACATGTAATATATATTTGTACATATTTATTTTTAAATGATTTATTTTTCAAAAAAAAATATTTTTCGAACTTGTTCATTTAGTTGTTATTACATTTTTATATATGATTGTGACACATAATTAGAGGAGTTTGATCAAGAATTGAAAAGTTGATTGCAGTTTATATCTTACTATTTTTTCAAGTGTGTTTTTAATAATATTTTATAAATTTTCAGTTTTTGTAATAACATTTAAAAACATACTTACAATGTATTTTTTTTTCATTGTATTAAAATTGTATTTTTTTAAATTATATTAATTCTTTATAGTTATTATATTTCTTTTCAAAATTTATTAATTATAGAATTTGTGACATTCATAACATATAGTAAATGTTTTCATTATTTAATAATATAAAAAGTTAACTTTACACCTAAACCATGCACATGAAAATTTATAAATAATTTTTTACATAAGAATTGTTTTTTGACAAAATGAGTTGGCTTATTTAATTTTTGATATGAATATCTTTTACCAAAAATACTATTATTTTTTATTCAGATAACTTTATTTATATGATTATGATATTAATAACTTACTAATCATAAATTCCTGTGTACATATTATAGTTTATACATAATAATATAATAGCAATGGAGGAGATAGGGGTGACGTGTGATGGATAATAATATTATATTTTAGTGATTAATTACTAATTCTAATATTAGGTGATCACTAAATCATTATTACAATATGAGTAATGCTGCATAATATATAATATTTTAATAATTCATTATTAATTATAATTACCAATCTCTAATTATAATATTAACCTGACTACCAAATCATACCATTTAAAATTATATATTGTATATAATATATACTAGCCTATAACCCGTGCGATGCACGGACTGATTATAACATTTGTAGTTTTATTATTTTAACAATTTATAAAAATAATAATTATATATATTGAGATTAATGAACTTAAAGTATTTACTTATTATTTTGTATGTATTATATTATTGTAAGATTCAAAATTTAGATAATTAAAATATTACAAATTCCTATTATCATAGCCGCTTCGTTATAAGAAGGTGGGAGTCCGAATAACTGTGGTTTATGTGGATGATTTGGTATAATTTTTTTAAAAATATTCTTTTTAATTTGCTTCTTGATTTATTAATTATTTTGTTATATTATAATTTAAATTACTAAAATTAATTTTGGAAGTGTTTATTTCCCTACAAAAGAGGCAAGAAATAAGTTGAGTGTGATTATAAATTAAGTTGGATACTAATTCATAGACTTTGTACTTATATTAGATACATGATTTAATTTTTATAATTAAATTATATTTTTTAAACTATGTTTTGGTAATATTTATAATTTTATAATTTTATAATTTTATTATTGTATAAAAATAAATTATAAAAGATAATAATTATATATTATTGAGATTAATGAAGTTAAAATATTTACGTCTTATTTTTGTATTATATCGTCGAATTAATCAAAATTCAGATAGTTCAAATCTTCAAAACAGCATAAAAGATAATAATTGTATATTATTGAGATTAATGAAGTTAAAATATTTACGTATTATTTTTTATGTACTATATTTTAGGGGTGTGCACGGTTCGGTTCGGCTCGGTTTTTACCGAAAACCGTTACCGAACCGTGTATGTCGGTTCGGTTCGGTTTCTAGCTATTAACCGTAATTGAACCGTTCAGAACGGTTATTTTCGGTTCGGTTAACCGTTTATCGGTTTCGGTTTTTTTTCGGTTTTTATTTTTTAAAAAAAATAATTATTTAATATAATATTAAGAGTATTTGTAGACGTTATGTAATATAAATCTAAGAAAATTAATTGTTTAGTATAATGTAACAAACAAGTAGCATCGTTAAATGAGGGGATTCGTATTGATAAATTAATAGAGCTCTAATATGAATGACTATCGAGTAAGTGCAAGTAAATGCCTTGTAGCAAATTTAAGATAAGCTAGAATAAAAAATTTATAAAGTATATAAAATTTAGTTCTACACCACTGTTGTACACTAGTACTGCAACTCATTTTTTATATATAACTATTACCACAACTCTTCGAAATTCCACTTTAAATAAAAAATTCATGATCCATGTACAGACCCAACAACAGAAGATTTTTAAAATTTTTATATAAATTTTTCAAGTGTCAATAAATAAATAAATATATATTAAATATTTTAAAATAATATTAGCGGTTCGGTTTTTCAGTTCGGTTTTAAGGATAAAACCGTAACCGTTACCAAACCGCCCGGTTGGTTCGGTTCGGTTCGGTTACGGTTTTTTTCGGTTTTTTTCGATTTTTGTCGGTTTCGGTTTTTTTCGGTGCGATTTTTCGGTTTTTCGGTCCTGTTTCGGTTTTTCGGTTTTTGTTTGCTCACCCCTAATTTAGATAGTTATAATTTTTAAAACAGCCAATAGGTTGCTTGCTGAGCGGGTAAGTGGGAGTATTTTATATATATTATTGAAATTAGTACAATTAATATCTTGTACATATTATATTATTAATGGATTCATAATTTAGATAGTTAAAAAATATTAAAAAAATCCAAGTATATAGCCTATAGGTTGCTCTACAGGAAAGGAAAGAGAGTCTGGAAGAGCAACGCACTAGTGGCGTGTAATGTGTCTGACTGGACCTGAATTGTACTTGGATGATTTTCTTGATTTATTAATAATTTTCTTAAGTCAAATTTTGAACTATTAAAATTGATTCTAGAAGCGTCCAAAAGTGTTTGATTCCCGGTAGAGAGGTGAGAAAGAAGTTGGATGCAGGTGTAATTAGAGATTAAGTTGAATTATGCTGCAAAGACTTTGTAGTTATATTAAATGCATTATTTGATATATATTATTCTTGTACATATTATATTATTAATGGATTTATAATTTAGATAGTTAAAAAATATTAAAAAAATCCAAGTATATAGCCTATAGGTTGCTCTGCAGGAAATGAAAGAGAACCCTTGTTGCAGCAACGCACTCGTGGCGTGTAATGTGTGTGACTGTACCTGGATTGTACTCGGATGATTTTCTTGATTTATTAATAATTTTCTTAAGTCAAATTTTGAACTATTAAAATTGATTCTAAAAGCGTCCAGAAGTGTTTGATTCCCGGGAGAGATGTGAGAAATAAGTTGGATGCAGGTGTAATTAGTGATTAAGTTGAATTATGCTACAAAGACTTTGTAGTTATATTAAATGTATTATTTGATATATTATAAATAAATTATATTTATTTTAATTTTTTTGGAAGGTGTTAACATATTTTTTTGGAAAGTGGTAACCAACCAAACGAAATCATGTTTCGCTTATAATAGTATAGTATAGATAGATTTCCGGTTCCACCGTCAAGTGGCTCACTATGTATATGAGCATATATGCACAAATGACAAATGCATTATGCATGTCGGGCTCTGCACATGCATTGGCATTAGAGCTGGCCAAACGAGCGGTTTGGCTCGGCCCGCTCGTAATTCGGCTCGTCAAAATTCGGATAATTCGGCTCGTAAACGAACTGAATAATTATTCGGCTCAAACCGTCTACTCTAACGAACCGAACACGAATAGCATGTTAGGAAACCGGAACCGGCCCGGAACCGGCTCGGCCCGGACCATATAATTCGTAAATGAACTAAAAAACTGGAAGTAGGTGAACCGCGAATAACTCGTTTGGCCCGCGAATTATTCGTTCGTCAGAATACACAGGCACGCGATTTATTCATTCGTTTGGCACGCGTCGTTCGCCAACGGTAACCTGCACGGTTGCAGACTGCAGTCGAACCAACGGTCACCTTCTGCTCCTCCAGGCTCCAATGTTCACCTTCAAGCTTCAACGGTCACCTGACCTTACCTATAAATATTTCTCTGAATCTCTCAATTTCTTCCACTCTTAATCTCTCTCGATCTCTCTCTTTCTTTCACTCTTAATCTCTCTCATATCTCTCTTTCTTTCATTCTTTCACCCAACTCAACACTCATACACATACACTTAATCCGGCAGAACTCTAAAAAAATCAGGCAAGGCGAAATTATCCGGCAAAACTCTCAAAAAATCAGGCAAGCATATTAAGAAAATGGAAGAAGGAAGGGGCACACAATCATCTCAAGGCTCGAGTCAAGCAAATGTGAGCATGCAACCCCCTCGACCTGAAGCTGGTAAGAATTCTATGAATTTTATGTTTTTTCTTAAATTTATGTTTATGTTTTTTGCTGTGTTTTTCTTGAATTTTATGTGAAAGCTGTTTGATGGTAATTTATGTTTGATAGTTACGTAATTCACTTATTAATTATCGTATATTATAGTAATTTATATTATTATAGTAATAGACAGTAAGATTTTTAAAATATTTTTTATCAACCTTCAACCTAATTGTTGTGTTTGTGTAGAATTGTAGACTTTTAGTAAAAAAATTGCTCGCCCCTGTACAATTTTTATGTTCGAATACTTTATATTAATTATGTTCGATTTTTTTTATATTAATTATGAAATTGAGTCGAATTTATTTATATTAATTATGAAATTTGCAGGCACCTCTGGTACTTCGAGACAATCCTCGCATGTTTGGAATTATTTTTCGAGACAAGCAGTAACGGAAGAACCCAACAGATTTAAATGTTTTTGTTTGCTTTGTATTCAAAGTGGCCGAAATCAATCACCTTTTCTTCACTCTAAAGGAGCCGGTACCGGTACACTTGATCGGCACTTGAGAACTCAACACGGAATTACGAAACAAAGTCACGAAAGTGGAGAGGCGCGTGGAGAATCACCGCAACAAACACAAATTGGTGGTTTCGTGACATTGTCTCCCGGTGGAGGTATGCCTTTCCACTATAGTAGAGATAAAATGATCGAATCTTTTGCTACTTATGTTACACTAGACGAATTACCTTTTTCTCACGGTGAGAGTCCGAATTTAGAGCATATGATGAAAGAATCAATAAACCCGGCATTTAAAAGAATACCTAGGAACACGCTTAAACGTCACACACAAAAAAAATATTATAGTCAACGAGCATAATTAATTGAATTTTTTCGTGATTATGATGGCATGGTTTCTTTAACTAGTGATTGTTGGAGTTCGAGTTGCGGTGAGCCATTTATTTGTGTTACTGTTCATTGGATTGATTCCGTTTATTTTTTACAGAAACGAATAATTGCCTTTGATGTTATGGACGAGATAACATAAAAACGTGAATAGTCGATACTATTAACGAATTTAATTTGCAACACAAGGTGTTTACTATTTCTTTAGATAATGCTTCGTCAAATGATAAAGCTATTTACTATATTGCACAAGATATTCCTACTACTTTAGATGGTATGTTCTTGCATGTTAGATGTTGTGCACACATAATCAACTTATCGGCTCAAAAGGGTATTCAACAAATAACCGAATTTTTAGCACCTATTAGAAAAATCATTAAGTATTTACGTATAACACACACTTTAAAGAGACAGTATAAAAAATTGTGTAGAGAAAATGGATTAATACCCAAAAAATGGGGAATTGATTGTCCCACGAGATGGAGTTCGACCTATAAATTAATATGCGAGGCAATTAAATATAAGGTAGTTATCACCGAGTTATATAATTCCGAGAAATCAAGTGGAGGGTAGACTTATTACCGAAAATGAATGGAACTTGGCAATTAGGGTACGTGATTTGCTTGACTGTTATGCACGTGGTACTAAGATATTTTCTTACGTTTACGAGCCAAATGTACATCTTGTTATTATTGAGTGCGTTAATATTGTTACTACTTTAAAAGCATATGAAACTGATCCTTCTTTTGGTGCAATTATTGTTGACATGAAAAAAAGTGGATAGGAATATTTTACCGAATTTCCTTATATTTATGGTGTTGCATGTCTTCTTGATCCCGGTGTTAGGAAGGAAGGTTTAGAAAATATGTTAGAACATTATTACTCGGTGTTAGGAGTTTCATATAATCACGTGCTTTATATTACTCAGTGTTTAGATTTATTATACCGTCTTATAGATCTATATACTCCTAGAACTCAAAATGTTATACCACCTAAGATTAGTAATTCTAGTAGGTTTAATAGTACAATGCTTGGTATCCTACTAAAAAACAAAAGTCTCAGTATTTCCATTGCATCTACTACACCTGTAACTTCATTTAGCATGACTAGAGAGTTTTTTTCATATAACTATGAGTTGGATGAAGGATTTTTCAATACTAACATGGTGGAAGAATCATGAGAACCAATTTACGATATTAGCTAAAATTGCAAGGGATATTTTAGTAGTTCCTGCCTCTGCAATTGCTTCCGAGTCCGCTTTTAGTGCCGGTAGAAGAGTGTTGGACGAGAAGAGATCAAGTCTTGCACCGGACGTGGTCAAGATATGTGTTTGCAAAAAGGATTGGGATCAAGCGGTAAAGAGACAACAAGGGATGAAAAAAGATGATTCGGACGAAGAAGAATTGGATACTTGGATGACGATGGACACTTCATCGGAATCGGGCATGTCAGGGAACGATCCACAAGAACAAGAATAATTTGAATAGTTGATAAAATATATTTTCCATGTATTTGTAGAATTTGTTAGATTTTGTATTTTATTTAAAATATAAACACGGTTTGTTCCGTTTTTTTAGAGAGGAGTCATCTCGAATCAATTGTAATATTTTTTATAATTAATAAAATTTATAGAGGTACCATCGTCTTTTCCTTCTGTAACATACTAATTCATTTGCAAAAACTAACTTTATTTTTCAAAACTAACAAATTTGTTTTGCAAAAACTAACTTTTTAAAAATACGAGTAAAAATAAAATTTGTTTATTTTGATTAATTTATCAAAAATACGAGTAGATTGTTAAAAAGGTTAAATGTTAAAATGTGTTAAAAATAGAAAAAAATTTCCAATATAAAAAAGGTAAAATAAAAACAGAAATAAAAAAAGTAAAATTGAAACAAAAATGCAAAGTCTCTGTACAAACAAAGTAAAAACAAAATATAAAAAATTCAAACAGAAGTCTGTACAAACAAAGTAAAACTAAAATATAAAAAATTCAAACAAAAAACAAAAAGTCGTCAGCCATTCGCCTAATTCGTTCATTCGTTTATCCGTGGCCAATTCGCCTAATTCGCGAGCCGGTCCCGACTTCATTTTCCGTTAAATCGGCCTGGCACGGCACGTCTAGTTTCACGGGCCGTTCACGAGGCTACCTAATTCATGAACCGGACCGCCGAAAATTCGGCCCGGCACGCTCGGCCCGACCGTTTGGCCGGCTCTAATTGGCATTATAAATACCAGAAGCTTCTGTTTATAACTTGGATGGGGTGGATTGGATCAGATACATTCACAGTGGAAGAGGAGTTTTAGCCTAAATGATTACTCCCTTCAATGACCCTGTAGATTGGGTCACTTACATTTTGTATAATCTTTATAACATTAACAGAATATTATGCATCTAATTCAGATTTGCGTCCAGAAGAATTTCAATCCAGCAGATATGCCCAGACAGTTTCATAGAGAACAAGAAGTAGCTATTTGAATTCAAGATTTAATCAAAATAGATTCACTACTCTGCAATCTGCAATGGCTCAAAAACCCATTTTACCTGGGATATAGATACATTGCAGATTTCCCACATTAAACAATCTAAATTAAGATGGGACAAAATTGAGAAGATCATCAGCATTACATGGCTTCTTGCTGCTTACAAGTTACAAGTTACAAGTTACAGTTAGTTGGGGACTACTATAAACAAGGTTAGTTTATGAGCAAAATAATGTTTTAGTTCCATTGAGACCTACGCTGCTGAATATGATTCCAATGGCTCTTCTAATCCTTTTGGCTGTACAGTTGGAACAGCAAAAGGAGGTGGGGGTGAATCTACTCCCACCGAACTCTCTAGCACATTCACTACCTCTCCCATTGAAGGTCTCATCCGTTGATCGACTTGCAAACACCAGAATGAGAGCCTCAGGAAACGCTCTAACTCATCTCTATCTACCCCATCCATTCTCTTATCCACTATTCTGTTGAATTGAGATTCCAACCAGTGATTGTAAATGCACTCAACATTGTCTTGGTGTTCAAGTCCACCAATTAATGTTAACACTATTTTTCCAAAATCTCTTACATCCAACTCTGCGCATTCACCATCATTTGATGCCTCCAAACAAGCTAAACCATAATCAATTACTTTGGCTTCTAGGGATTCATCCAAAACAACAGTTTTACAATTCAAATTTCCATGGCATACAAACTCTCTGCACCCGGAGTGCAAGTACAAAATGGTCTTTGCCACACTTATGCAGATGTTCATCCTCTTTCTCCATGTCAGCCTAGTGCATATTTTGGGATCTTCTAACCAATTCAACAGTGTTTTAGTCTTGGAAAACTCGCACACCATATATCTATGACCTGATTCACAGCAATAGCCCTCCAGCTTCACAAGGTTTTTGTGATGAATGCTTCCTAAAACTGAAGCTGCACACCGAAATTTCTTTTCCTCTAACGTTGCATCTAGGGCTTTGACTACAACTGGCTGTTTGTTTTCAAGCATTCCTTTAAACGTCCTAGGTCCAATTTGATGCTTAAAATTCTCAGTGATGTCCCTAATTTCGAGGTATGGAAACATGGAAAAACTTTTTGGAAGCGGGCCTGAATAAGCTGAAGCAGCTTTTGGCTTGAATGAGTTCCTTATGAAGTAGAACCAAATGGCTACTCCAATCTGAAATATTACGAAGGTTGCTATTGTTCCTCCAGTTGCTCCTATCAGACAAGGAATGCAGAACTTATGTGATTGTTCTCGCTCAGAATTTCGTGCAGAGGGTGATGGAGATTTTGGGGTAACTGGGAATACGGCGATTGGGTCTGAACATCTTTTAACAAAAGACGTGGAACTTACAGAGGCATCCAAGTAACCACTGATGTATCGAGTTTGCTTCAGTCGGCATTGTCCGCTGCCATCGTTTGTGAAGGTAGAAGCAGTGCAAAGTGGGTCTTCCTGACATAAGCTTTTGCATCGCAGCAAACTAGAATGCACAATTGTTTCATTAGGTGGATAAATACCGTAGAGGAAGGTGTGATTATAGGCAAACATTGAGGAACCAGAACGACAATTATGTTGATATGGAACCAAACATTTCGCATTAATGTCAGTTTTCTGTGTAAATGGACATTTGCAAACTGCAGAGCCTGAAGAGTTGTACAGACATAAGCCATTGAGGCCACAGGTTGCAAAGACATTACACTGATTGCTAATAGCATGCCAAACTGATCTCCAAGATTTTGCTGCTTGCATCCATGAGTATAGCCGAAGGTTCCCATCAACATCCAGCCTCAAAATTCGATATTTAACATCTGATTCATTGTGATCGTCGGCATATACTGACCAAACAGATTTGGAATTTTGGTCCAGAAGTTGAAGTGCTCCATCAGGACTAAGTACAGCTCTCAGAAATGGTTCAGAGTGGCTTTCACTAGTCCAGTATACGATATTGCTTTCCCACTTGAGTTGCAACTGCCCCGATTTGTTCAGTCTAAGACTGTAATAACTCGATATAGAATTCCCACTTGCAGCTCGAAGAGTTTGGTAAGAGGAAAAATTCTGGGCTGGAAGAAGTGTATCCGATGGGGTGTCAAAGCTTTGCCAAGCAATGTCATTCTGTCTGTTTAGCAGGACAAGATTACCATTGTCACGAAGAACAGCTGAAGTAACAGATGAGTTGGCAGATTGGCTTGTCCAAGCAATTACGCCTGCTAAAGAATCAAACAGAACCAGTTCTCCCTTCTTAGTAAGCTCGAAATACGACCCTTCCCCAACTGTCAGGTCACCCCCTGCAATCCAAACTACAGTCTGTTCACTAGGAGGGAGAGATAGTGAATTAAAATGGATGCCAGCACTATGCCCATTTGAGCGGTTAAAGAATTTAATTGCAAAATCACCATTGGAGGACACCCAATTGTTGTTTTCCTTTACAGAAATTCTTGAACCTAATTGAATCTCTGACACCGCAACCCGAAAATACAAGAGCCCGAGACATATACATAGCATTAAAAAAGGCCTCCTCGAAATCATAGTGAGACAGGAGTAGGATAATAGCAATCACTTAAGCCTCTGCACTAACCAATCCCACAAGCAAAAATGGTTAGGTGAAATGAAGGCTGACAACTGTGTCTACCTATTAGAAAATCATATCATATACAGTAAGCTTCAAAATATTGACACCTTTATTAAAGTGAATTTGCAGCCAAAACTAAACAATTGAATTACAATACAATACTAATGTTTAGGTATGGATTATTAATAATTTCAAGCTCTTAAGTTTCAAGAAAGCAAAATGTCAAACAGACAGGTCATATTTTACATCTTTCTACCAAATAAAGGACTGGCAATAGATATAACGAGCAATGGAGAAAGGTGAAATACGAGTTTGGTACCGAAAATGGCATTCAAATACTAAGCAGCCCTCCTAAAAAATCCCAAGTCCCCGAAAACTTGTAAATTTCACATTTAGGCCTATAAAAAAGTTGGCATGTGAGAAATGAAGAATATGATGATTGAATTAAATGGCATAGACTTGAGCACTTAATTTGCTGGACCTCCACAAATCTAACTCTGAACCACATAAATATTTACTTATATATACTACTAAATGCTAGTACATATTAATCCAGATTGAGTCATAAATAAAGCTAAAAGAAGTGGAATAAATGGGCCCAGGAATAGGAAACAAAAGCTCTAAAATACAAGTCTATGCAATCGCTTTCAGAATTAAAAGTAGTAGATTTTAGCTTTCTCAGCAGTCGATTAGAGCAACTAAGCAAAGATTTTATTGCAGAATTAAAGAAATATTATAAAATATAGACACACAGATATAAACAAACAAACGAAAATATAGATATACAGTGGAAGTGAATGAGAATTAGCATACAGTAGATTAAACACTTAAATCAGTAGATGGGTTTGAGATTAAAGCAAGTTTCAAGAACTAATGACTAAACAATTGTAAAAATAAAGTAAAAATGTGAGCTTTATGAAGATAAATAAAGATATAAAGAAAAGTCTTGAAATGTTAATGGAGAAAGATAATACTTGCCTGTGTCAGTTAAGTAGTTGTTGTGATGACTGCATTGTGGTCGGAGATGGTGATGGAGGTCGCCGGAGATAAGTGTCCGGTGAGGAATTTATATAAGTGGTGAAAGAGTGAGAGAAGGAAAGTGAAGTGAGTATGTTTGGTCAGAAAATGTGTGTGGTCTGATCTGAAGGAGTATCATTGGATTCTCATTTCTCAATTTTTTAACAAAAATTTTGGGGCTCGGTGTTCTCTGGATTCGAGATGGGTGGATTTTTTTTAGCTTATAACACTGTTCTAAAACTCGCCCATAAATCGGGCCAGTAATCGGACTCAAATGATTTTATGCCTTGTTTGGAAATAAGCATTTCATTTGAAATGATAGATTTCAAATGACATGATTTGAGTTGTCATTTCAAATTCTCATATTTGCACTAAAATTTGAATGTCTTGAATTTCAAATGAAATCCGAATCCAAATTATTTTATTCATCCAAACATGTTATTTGGTCAAATCTAGAATTTCAAATGAAATACAATTTTACCAAACGGGCACTTGTATTAATAGGATAATAATTCGAATTTGAGCATAACTTCGGTTAAACTTGAATTATACATCGAAAGATTTAAAAAAAAAAAAATCACATAATAACTTAATCATTTAAAAGCATTATGATATTCATCATTCAATCTTACCATTTATCTTATCATATCGATTTATTCTATATATAATAGCCAAACATAACTATAAAATTAATGAGACATTATATTCTCGTCAAATGACTAATTTGCCTCATATATTTATCATCTTTTAAAAAATGTTGATATTTCTTTAAACCATCACACCAAATTATTACGTGTGATTTTTACCAAACATATAATAAGTGAGTGTTAGCTAATAATGAGATATTTTATATAACTTTAAACATAAATACTGATTATCTGTAAAGTTAATTTTATTAAATTAAATTTCAATATAGGATTGAAATATAATACATTAATAAATAATTACTTTACTTATTAATATTTTTATGTTTAAAAATATGTTTTAAACCTTTTTTACACAAATTAAAATCTACAAATTCTTATATTTTCAAAATATGCTGAAAATTCTATACACGCACACAAACACACATATATATATACACGACTATAAAAGGGAAATTATCCATAGCGAACTTGGCTCCGCAATATTACATTACGGACTGCCGCAATGTTTCATTGCGGCGGGTGAGTGCACCCGCCATGAAACAATGCGGCTGCTATATCTCATCTAACGGTGGTTGGGGATCAGTTCCCACTATAAAAAAGTCAGTGTGTTGAATTCAAAATCATAATTTCACCCAATTTTTTTTAAAACAAACTTGAAATACTTCAACTTAATTTGAATTCGGAATTTGTCCTTTTTAAAAAAAAAACATCATTTGGCTATGTGAACCGCTTCATTACATAAGTTTAGTTAATTTGGATTATGAGTTTGAGGAATAAATCTGATCGATAAGACTGAATGTTTTATATCAATAAATTAAATGTGTTTGATATTTTTTATAAAATCAATTCAATAACTAATATGTATCAAATTTACTAATTTGGATAAAGATGGGTTAAATGAAATTTGACATGAGTCGTCACATAATATATTGATCACCAAAACTTTCAAGATGTGTGTTTGCCGGTAGAAGTTATGAATATAGTTGTAATTTCGATATAATCTCTAACCTATAAGATCAAATAAAGGCTCTAGGTTAAAAATGAAATAAATAAAATTATTGAATTAGTATATGAAAAAATGTTAGAAATTATTCACGAATAAAAGTCTGACAACAATTAAAATAACATTATATTAAACCTATACTAGAAAGCAATCATGCTTGACCTATATCAACACGGGCAAAACTATAACATATTCTAAAATACACATATCTCATTGACATATCTATAACGTAATCTACAGGATCGTTATCATGAATATAAGAATCTTGTATCACACTTTAATAGGAGATCACTGAAGTTGGACGGAGATATTGTCGATTTTCAAATACAACATGTTTCAATTATCTTACACCCGTGAATATAAAACATACACAAATTATAATTAGTATCGAGACATCTTTAATTCAAAGATCACATATATCTAGAATATCTATCGTGACCAGAATCATCAAAGACTGAAAAGAAAAAACTATAAATACTGCACAATATTTTATCACACAATGGTCTAAAGCTCTAAACAATCAGTGAGTATAAATTGTTTAGAGTGACATTTTTCATACACTTCAAATAAATATCGAAGAACAATATATTTTATTTTCTATCAAAACCCGCGCAAACTAAAATTCAACAATCATACCCTCTGTATTACGAAACATTACTAGAATATAGCTCGTACCTCGTACGGGTTATTATGCTAGTAGTTTATATATGTCCCATCATGTACAAAATTAGTCTAAAACTTATACTCCCTCCGTCCCAGCCAATTCTTTACGTTTGGTTTGGGCACGGAGGTTAAAAAATATGTATAAAGTAGTGAAAAAGAGAAAGAAAAATGGGTGAACTGATGGGATCAATTGATTTTTAATGTGTAACACGGAGATACTGGAGTAAAAGTAGTGTGAAAAGGAAGGAAAAGTGGGAAAATTGTGAAACTCATTGACTAGTTTTGGTAAGTTTTGAAATATAAAGAATTGGATGACATATCAAAAAAAGAAAATATAAAGAAATGGTTGGATAGAAGGAGTATTATTCTCTATGATTTTTTTATTTATTTAGAAAAATATATATATTGACAAGAATAAGAATATTATAATATTATTTCAGTTGATCCTAGTTTCGGGGTAGCATGTAATTTATTATATGATATATATATATATATATAATTTAATTTATAAAAGTTAGTATTTAATAAATTTGATTTTTGATCCAAGAACTGGTGACTAGTACGCTCCCCGAGTTCCGATGTTTATCACTCTATTTCGTGGTATATTTCTTAGATTCGGATCATCAAATGTAAAAAAATTGAATTCTCGTACAAATATTTTTTAAAAAAAGAATCTGTTTATAAAAAACTTACTCACATGTTTATTATATCCTAGATAAAAAAAGTATTATTTCGTTTAAAAAAAAACGGGAAACTGCCGTTGATATGGTCTAGATCTAGAATAATTGAAATTCTTAAAGTAAGCAATAAAATTATGTTTGACAATTTTGTGAAAATAAAGGTTTCTGCATGCATTCCGGAACTATTCATTCAAAATTGACCTGTGCATTATTGGGTTCACAGTTGGTGTCCTTTGAAATATATGTCGGGCTTAGGACAATATATTAGACTTTATGGCATGCAATGTTCTAACAAAACGTTCGTACCATTTTCTAGTCATCAATGAACTAGTCGGTAGTATACTTGTTGCTTCCGATTTCACTAAATTAATTTCCATATCCTATAATATTTATTGAATCGGATTGGATGGGATCCTTTTCAAATATTAACACCATGATTCATATACAAATTTGATAGAATTTCGAATTATTAGATTAAATCTTTGGATTCATTCAAATATTTTGAGATAAGTAATATTAATTTATCACAATTTAGTAATCAAATAAATCCAGCCACAAAAAGCTATATATATTATAGTCAAAGATGTTTGTGAATTCTTTTGGAAATAGGTGAAGATTTTGTGTTTAAAATAATTATGAAATAAGTAAATAAATAATGTAATTTAAGAAATATACTGAAAAATAATTATATATGTCAATATCATAAATTAAAATAGAGAAATTTTGTGAATTACGAATAAAACGTTATGTCTGAAAATAATTTTTGAAAAATATGAAATAATAGTTTGTGCGAAAATATAACAAAATAACTTAAAAAATGAGAATATTACACATATAAAAGGTAAACAATACTGCTTTTATTATAATTCAATTTTATCTTATATATAATTTCTAAAATATATAATTCTTGTAGTTCAGATCGAGTTTTTATTTATATATAAAATATACTATTGCCAGATCAGTTCCATTTTTATGTAATCCATGTCAATCTATTAAGTCTTGAGCGAAACCAGATCGAATCGGACCTCGTTCCCATGACAAGTCTAAGTCTAGTTGGTAGTTAATTGAAATAGTTAATTGGATATATATAATATATTAATCATAAAACTTATCATTATGGTTGTCAAGTTAATTTAGTCTTGTTATATATATATATACATGTCTTGTATAACATCTCGACTCGCTATGATTATAAAGAGGCATAAACCAAACTCTCTCGTCGAATATTAGTAAGTTTGTTTTACTTTCGACTCTGAGTTGAACATAACTTGTATAAATCTCATATTATTATTTAGAGATATAAACAAGATTTCATCGTAGATAAAAAAAGTTAAGTAAACTTCGAACACCAAGTTAAAGGTTACTCGTATAAATCTCATATAATATAATAGAGATATAAATAAACTTTATTTATCGAGTTCTTAAGTTAAATACTTCGGATTCCAAATTTACAAGGCCTCTCGTACAAAACGTATATAAGTTATAAACGAGTCTTACTTGTTAAATTCTTAAATTTTGAACCATATAAATTAATATACGACATACACTAAATCTCCTCGTTGAATATAATGTGGTTTGTGTTAGTTTGTTTAAAGCCATTATAACATAATTGTTATGTATTTCTCGGGGCTTTTTCTAACAAATGAGACATACCTGAATTCTATTTGAGTATTAATATTTGGTATTGAGTTATAAACGACCTAATATTTAATATCTTATTAGTGCTTGTGTATAAACGCCTCCGTTGTGTTTCGTACTTTGTGTACTATTTAATATATTGAAATATCTCTCGATATTAGTATTTTATATACTAACCCAACCTTCTTTATTAATAAAAGAGATATTTTGTAAGTCGTAGTGCTTCTATTACATCCTTTGACGTGAGATGAAGTGAAATAAGATGATTCTCGCTCTAAGATTCAAGTCTTAGATACGTCGACGAGGAGTTGGGTGTATACGCACAGTAGAGAGGAGAAAAGATCTAAGAGCCGATCTAAGGTCCAAGACCGGAAAAGGAGTGTACATACGAAGTCTACGTAAATGGTTATTGCATAGTTTTGAGAAGGTAGCAGCGAGTTAGGCTCTAAAACAAGTTTGCAAGGGTTCCACTTAGATTGTGAGGAAGTAACAGGGAGATACGGTCCAAGATTAATCTAGTACGTTATCTATTGTATTTTGAAAAATTAGCAGATAGTTAAGTTCCCAGATAAAATACATAGTGTTGTAAATGATTCTCCGCCTATTATAGAGGAATTTCTTTATAGCAGGGAAACTCTCGAGTCCGAGGAGGAGTTCGGGGATCGGAAGTAAGGGTGAGTGGACTCCGATTGCTGAAGGGAGTCGCCGCGAACCATGATAAAATAGATTGTCTCGTACTCTATTTCTTTACCCCTTAACTTTTTCGCACTCAATTTACTTGTTCAAAAGTAACGAATTTTTAAACGATAATGGAAGTTTGAAAACGTCAAACTCTAAAATTTAAAATGATTACAAGCTATTCAACCCACCTTATAACTTATAAAGCCGTATTTTGGGACTAACAATAAACATCATTATATAATTTGTAATTTACAAAAATCAAATTTAAGTAAAATATCAAAATAAAATAAAATTTCGACACTGATAATTTAAAAAATAATATACGATTTCTAAAGTTATGAATGCCTCTATAATTTAAGATAAAATTGATATATTTCTAAAACTCGACGTGAAAGAAAATGATATAAGATTATGAAATAAGTATAGAGTATGAGTTTATGTATATCATCAAGAAAATCCGGAGTAATTTTTTTATTTAAAGAGCAAAATAGTGTGAAATTGCTAAATTGTCCTTACATCAATCTTATGTTTATCGTGAATGCGGGGGTAGTTTTGTATTTTCACTCTTTATTTGCTCTGAAAATGAAAAAAAATTGTTCTGAAAATAACATTTCCCGATAATTACAAGATTAAGACTTATATTTGATATGAATGTAACTTATATACTTTAAGGTTGGTTGAGTAAAAAATTGTAAAGTAATTAGTCGCACTAAAACCTTTAGATGGTTAAGAAATACTCCAACATGATCTTATATATTTCAACACTCCCCTCAATTATACAATACTTAACGTGTCGATTGACCCGATAACATACATAACAAATATCAATACCAATATATCAATACCAACACAAATAATTAAGTTAAACAAATGGGGGTGGGAGGACTTGAACACGAGCCTAAACCAAGTTCCGATATCATGTTAAGTAACCCGTCACACTAAAATCTTAATATGGTAGAGAAAAATTCTAACATGATCTTATATTTTTCAACAAAAATATACGTGAATTATTAATGAACAATTCGACTATGTTCGAACTCGGTTCAAGTTTGACCCAACTCGATTATTGGTGAGCAAGCTCGTGTTCGACTTTGTTATTAACGAGCCGATCTTGAACATCACTTTTCGTTTGGCTATTAAACTCCACAACTCGGCTCATTTTCAAATAAAATTCAGCTCAACTCGATTCAGTTCAAAAAAAATAAAAATCAGCTCGATTTGGACAGAACTCGGCTCTCTTTGTTTTGGAGTTCTGACTACTTTTAAATTATACATTTTTTGAGGCCATAAGTATAGTTGTGATGTAGTTTTATTATTTGTATCTGTCAATTTTTGCTTGTACTTGTAAACACTTAAAACAAAATATTTAGATTTAAATTCGTTTGAAAAAGTAGTTGTTACTCTAATTTGTCGTTTGTATATGATTGTTGTGATGACACCGGCTATCATAGATTCACAAAAATACAAGCAGTCCTACGACATACAGAAACACACTGAAGCATGCCCCAACTGAATTATCGTTTTGAGCTCGAATGTTGGCCTATTCATCTGCTCAGTGTTATTACATAATGTTTGCATGTAAATTGTCCTAGAATACTCTTTCCAAGGCCTCCCCGGATACGTGTGTGTGCTGTGTAGTTGCATCGTTCCTAGACAGATCATCCGCAGGTCTAATAGTGCAATATTGTATGGACATTCCGGTGTTTTGATTCAGATCAGTCCTTCCCTGAGCTGTAATGGTATATTGGTATTGAATTGTTTGGCCAGAGGCAGGCGCGGCGGATATAAGTTGCAGTTTTGCAACACAACAGCTGTGTTGCCAAATATAGTATGTTTAAAGCATGTTTAATTTTCTAGTTGTTACGGATTGAGATGATGCAACTAGACAAGTGATTGAATAGTAATCAATCGAATAAGGGTGACCGGAATCATCCTAGCTAGTGACAAAAGTTATCTCATAGTCGTCGGTGATGACTTTTGCTTAATGCTTAATGTTGTTTATAGGTTTATAACTTGACGTTGAATTTTAATGAAATTCATTTACCTTGGTTACTTCTTTCAGGCACAGAGTTCCGCATCATACTTCTCTTCACTATTTCTGCATTTTTTTAAATGATTTTGACGTGTTTTATCACTAATCTTCGATTAACCAAAAATTTTGGAACACTGTAAGATTCAACTTAATGCAGCACTATTATTTCATTACGAACATAGCAACATAATAAAATCACTCTATATAACCCAGTATATGATTAGTATGATATAAAATGCAAGACTTTCCTAATTAATTAGTAAAACACCTATGTATTACATAATGAAGTAGTTTGTTCTTTCAGAGCACTAAAAATAAATTTCTTTAGTATTTCCCTACAGTTGAAGCATAACCAAGTAGTTGCAGCCAATGGATCTATAATGACTATATAAAAGCATAAGGCGTGATCAAATATTTCTTGCTAATCAACTTCCATATTCTGAAGCACTCATATATTCACCATGCTCCTCAAAATATTCGATTAATCGCTTCAAAAACTTGTCACTGCTTACCGTCTCTGTATCACAAATAAGTGAACACTGTCGCCTTGCTCGAGTCACAGCGACGTTCATTCGCCTACGGTCACTTAGAAACCCCACCTGTAACATGTTTACTCGTAAGTTATGATCTGCTTGCCAAACGACAACCTAATTATTTCGGAAATTTGAGATCCTGGCATAATTGAATTGTTATAGTAGGTGAAGCATACCTCTTTCTTGGAGTTTGACCGAACCATCGAAATAATAATGGCTTCTTTTTCCCTGCCCTGGAAACCATCAACTGTTGAAATTTCAATATCTTTTAGCTTGTCGTCGTTGCCTCTCAACATTCTCAATAAAACAACCTACACCCAATTTAGCAATCAGTTGCAATTATTAAAGAAAGATCAGGACAGTTTAATAGAAGAAACACCTATTATGCATCTTATAAGTGGCATTGAATTCATGACCAGAACACCTACCATCAGACCAGGATAATCAAAGTACCTGAGCTGCGTATGGGGTGATTATTCCAATATCAGTAGCTCGGACTCCACTTTGAACAAGTCTTTTTGCATGGGCAATGGCAACATCAGCTTCCCCCTCATTTAGTGTGCTTTCTTCTTCATCTTTCTTTTCTTCCATATCACAACTAAAGTTTTGATTGAAATAAAAATTTGCAGATCAGTCTTTAAAGGGCAGAAGCGCAAATAGACAATTCCCATCTTTCAATCGAATTTATTTATCAAAATGTTCAATTATAGTTACATGTAGAAAAACTGATGGCTCTTCCAGAATGTTCTGCGTTACATGGGGCCCCTCTCACTCTTACAGCTTCGAGTAAAAAGTGATATTTTGACAGAAAACATTACTACATTCATTTAATGTTTTCTTTAGATTTTATTCTATTTTAGTTATTAACTTTATACTAAAGATTAAATTAAGAATTTATTTATCTTTAAACTTCCTATTGGAGGGGTTCTACAAAAAAATACTTTCACGTACCCAGCTATGTCTATGAGAAGTAAAGTTGATTCAGTTGATGATGTTTTCTTCGCATCTTCAAGGTCATATAACATATGTGCGGCAACAGTTGAATGGGCTTCAATCTGTACAATTACAAGGAAAAGTATTACGCAAAATCGATTTAGAATACTACCTTTCTAATGTTATAATTTTGGGGGAAATACGTAAACAGTACATGCAAAAATACACCTTATACTTCAATAAAATGCAACTGGAGTACAAGATTCTCAAGTCTCCTTTGGTAAGATATTGTTAACAAAAATTTGTCAAGCATAACAAGCACACCTTATTGTCATATAGCTCTTTAGATGACCATTTCATGATAAGCTCGTGCATGCGGTACTGAATGGTGAGCATTGATGTGGTATCATCTCCATAAAGCTCTGCAAGGCGTTCAAAAAGAGTTTTCCCTAGTCCCTTTTTCTCAGCTTCAACACTCTGGATGGTTGGGGGAAGCTGGAGGTGATCTCCAGCAAGTACACATCTTGAACCCTACAGTGAAGTCAATATTATGTTCTATAATTTTGTGTTTGATACGCTAAAAGATTTGGATTCCAATCTCTCCTAGTAAAACTCAAGATGCAGTAACAGTAAAACTTTGAAGCAACAAAAAGTTTGAGGGGACTAAGAATATAAGGAGCTAGTTGATTGTTGCACAGACCGCAAATTTATATATAGAGAGGGAGAGGGAGGGAGGGAGGGAGATATTCATGTATAATTCTTGGTTCATTAAGACGATGCCTTCATGCAAGTAATATGGTCCTGTTCTTAAAGCACTACCTTCAGTAGAGCTATCCAACATGCTATTTCTAGAGCCTGAGCAGCTTCATCAATTATGACCAGATCAAATGAAGTACTATCCAGCTTCCGGGTTGACGCACCAGTCAGTGTTGTCAAAATCACATCTGCGTCTTTGATTACATCTGTGACCGCTAGTTGCTGCCTCTTGCGCTCTTCGCGGGAAAGCATGTTTAGCTCTTTTCGGATGTCCCTCCTTGTGTTTCTATCCTTTGCTTTCAGCAACTTTGCATTTAGTGTCTGAATAAGTTCATTTGAGAAGACTAGATGATTATATGGAAAAAATAAAAAGTAACATCCAAGCACTAGCTAAATATGTAACTTCAGTTCTGCACCTTCATTTCTTTGCGGATATCCTTCGCTAGAGCACTGTTATCCCCACGTAGTACCTAAAGAACCAATTTGTTAGGAAACATAATAAATTGAATAAATATTAAGTCAGTTACGAATCTGAATAATTAGTGTGTGCATCAGTTATGGATTTCAAAGGGAGGATTTGGTGGGAATAATAATATTTTAGCTTTAATTTAGGGATTGTGAGTTGAGATTGGGGTTATAAATAGGGAAGCCATTTATATGTTTGAGGAGGAAGAAATAAGATTGACTTATGCGAGTTTGTGGAGAGTGGGTGGTCTCTCGAATACCACCTAGTTGTGTGTGCGTCAATAAAAGAATTCGTTTCTTTTTATATATATATCCAAAGAGCGGGCCTGGACAGGTCCTAACAGTGGTATCAAAGCACCTCTGTTCTTGGGGCAACGACAACTGCAAAATAAGTTGAAAATCGAATCGACGACTTCCAGGAAATTTTTTTTGTAAAGATGCAAGCAAAATTTTTGAAGTTGGATATTGAAAAGTTTCAAAATGACATTTATTTCCTCAAAGAAGGTATGGTTGCTATACTTGCAAAAATGGACAATTATAGTCGCAAGACTACTGGACCATTTTCGTCTGCTCGTGAGGATTCGCAAGGCTTGGAACAGGCCCAGAAGTCGGTCCACAAAACTGAGGAGAAGCTGAAGGGAGTAAAAGCGAATGATAGAGAACTTAAATCAGATTTTCAAAAAAATTGATTTTGGAAAACTTCAAGAAGATGAAAGGTCTCATCAGCAACCACCAGTATTGGAGGTTTTAGGGCAGACTCCATTAAATTCTAATAGTGGCAACAACAAAGAACAAGAGACTTGTTTGTTTGATGTCTCATCGCCTCCAAGCTCATCCATGTACTCTTTATCACAAAGACTTGAAATATTCGAAGGCTTAAAACTTGAAGGTGGGTCGTTGAAGGCTGAAAGTTATTTTGACAGCTATTTTGAATTAGTAAACCTCTCAACACCAACTAAGAAGGTATGGTCGGCTGTAGTATACTTGAGAAATGATCTTTTGTTCTTGGACTATTGCGGGGAATATCAGCGGCCTTCTTGTAACTGGGAGGAATTTAGAAAATTATTGGCGGAGAGGCAGGGGTTCTGGATTAGAAAGAAAAGGAAAAAGAAAGAATGAGACAATTTTCTCATTTGAACCTTGAGGACAAGGTTCAAGTTTGGGCGGTGGGTAATGTTAGGAAACATAATAAATAGAATAAATATTAAGTCAGTTACGAATCTGAATAATTAGTGTGTGCATCAGTTATGGATTTCAAAGGGAGGATTTGGTGGGAATAATAATATTTTAGCTTTAATTTAGGGATTGTGAGTTGAGATTGGGGTTATAAATAGGGAAGCCATTTATATGTTTGAGGAGGAAGAAATAAGATTGACTTATGAGAGTTTGTGGAGAGTGGGTGGTCTCTCGAATACCACCTAGTTGTGTGTGCGTCAATAAAAGAATTCGTTTCTTTTTATATATATATCCAAAGAGCGGGCCTGGACAGGTCCTAACAGTGGTATCAAAGCACCTCTGTTCTTGGGGCAACGACAACTGCAAAATAAGTTGAAAATCGAATCGACGACTTCCAGGAAATTTTTTTTGTAAAGATGCAAGCAAAATTTTTGAAGTTGGATATTGAAAAGTTTCAAAATGACATTTATTTCCTCAAAGAAGGTATGGTTGCTATACTTGCAAAAATGGACAACTATAGTCGCAAGACTACTGGACCATTTTCGTCTGCTCGTGAGGATTCGCAAGGCTTGGAACAGGCCCAGAAGTCGGTCCACGAAACTGAGGAGAAGCTGAAGGGAGTAAAAGCGAATGATAGAGAACTTAAATCAGATTTTCAAAAAAATTGATTTTGGAAAACTTCAAGAAGATGAAAGGTCTCATCAGCAACCACCAGTATTGGAGGTTTTAGGGCAGACTCCATTAAATTCTAATAGTGGCAACAACAAAGAACAAGAGACTTGTTTGTTTGATGTCTCATCGCCTCCAAGCTCATCCATGTACTCTTTATCACAAAGACTTGAAATATTCGAAGGCTTAAAACTTGAAGGTGGGTCGTTGAAGGCTGAAAGTTATTTTGACAGCTATTTTGAATTAGTAAACCTCTCAACACCAACTAAGAAGGTATGGTCGGCTGTAGTATACTTGAGAAATGATCTTTTGTTCTTGGACTATTGCGGGGAATATCAGCGGCCTTCTTGTAACTGGGAGGAATTTAGAAAATTATTGGCGGAGAGGCAGGGGTTCTGGATTAGAAAGAAAAGGAAAAAGAAAGAATGAGACAATTTTCTCATTTGAACCTTGAGGACAAGGTTCAAGTTTGGGCGGTGGGTAATGTTAGGAAACATAATAAATAGAATAAATATTAAGTCAGTTACGAATCTGAATAATTAGTGTGTGCATCAGTTATGGATTTCAAAGGGAGGATTTGGTGGGAATAATAATATTTTAGCTTTAATTTAGGGATTGTGAGTTGAGATTGGGGTTATAAATAGGGAAGCCATTTATATGTTTGAGGAGGAAGAAATAAGATTGACTTATGAGAGTTTGTGGAGAGTGGGTGGTCTCTCGAATACCACCTAGTTGTGTGTGCGTCAATAAAAGAATTCGTTTCTTTTTATATATATATCCAAAGAGCGGGCCTGGACAGGTCCTAACAGAATTATATGCAGTTAAATTCATTCATGAGATAACAATATAGATAGCAAAAAATACTGTAAGAGAAAAGCATGTTTTACTTTTAAACACAAAATGCTGACAAACATATACATTTGTACACGAAACAATATACCAAGAAGGCAAGAAGACAAGTCAAGACTTGCGAATATTAAAGCTTCTTTGATATTCTAAAACAGCCGATCAAATGTGTACTACGCAACTGGAAAACAGTGAACCAAGTAACTGGTTCAACAAATTTTTCTGAAATTTGCTGAAGAAAACAATAAGGATGTGAACTGATTTTTGAAAATATTCTGACAAGTACCTTAATACCTTAAAAAACAAGTTCTGCCTCAGTTTTAATCATGTTATACCCTACAGGCTACAAGATATGGAGAGGGGTGGGAAGCAAAAAAGGATGGATATAAATGATCAAGCACATCATTAATTGATTAAAAAATAAGTATTACATGCCAACTTTGGTAAGTAAACGAGGGAAACATATTGGTATTAGTTACCTGTGCATCCAAAGCACTATTCAGTACTTGGGGTAGAAGACGTGCAGGATGGCCTAACCTCACTAGCTTTACTCTGTTTAACGATCCATAACAGAAGATAGTAAGTCATGGCTCAATAGCTAAAAAGTAAAGAAATCAGTAGGTAGACTTATGATGACTATATTAAGCTATTTCCAACAATCTTGCCACAGCAGTTATTCATGCAAAATCGTACATATGTAGCTGCAAATAAGATTGGGGCCCAACATCTTCACGTAATTCAGATACATAAACATTTTTTTATAAAATTATAGCCAACTATAAAATAAAAAAGCTTGAAAATCAAAAAATGTCAACTTTCAGAGAAGAAAACACCCTCGCGATGGACTTAAACTGAAACACAATGTCCACAACAGACTGTAGTTGTGCATTTCATTTCATATATAATAAAGCACAAAGAACACATAGTAGCTGATGATATCTTATTACTCACAGTTTCGTACTTAATTCACCGAGTAGTTTAAGTTGACAACAGTTGTCCAAATCAAGATATGTCCATGACTTTATGGATTTCAGATTAATAGAATGTTTTAAAGGCCTTCAAAAAGCACAGGTGATAACTTTCGGTTGTTATGGGTTTTCTTGCAAAACTAAGCACAAAACATAAGAGATTCTAATTATGAAACTCCGCCATCTTCTAGAAACAATTTAAAATTGTAACATCATGGGCTCATGGATAACTAAAACTACAACACCAGATTTGATACACTCTTGCACTATATCTTAGCTGGAAACTTTATGAAGGCAGCCCATGTAAATTTCTCAGAACTACCGATTGATCTACATTCTTCAATAGAAGAAACATACCTGTGAGGAACCAGCCGTTCAACAATATTATCAACAGCGATATTTGAAGCAGCACAAGCAAGAATCTTTGATCCACGTTTGACCTCTTGCAAGATTATTTCAACCACGGTTGTGGTTTTTCCAGTTCCAGGAGGCCCATGTAGCAAAAAGAGATCCTTGGATGAGAGTGCCTTTGAAATGGCACTTTTCTTCAATTTTAACAATAACACACTTCAGTGAAATAAAAAACAATAAAGAGCACAGATGTGCAATAGATTGAGTGTGACTGCAATTAGGCATATATATATATATATATATATATGCCAACGCTCAAGAGAGAACCTCCTTAAAAAGGGAACGAGAGAACCTTTTTTAAAAATTAATTTTAAAATTCAAAAAAGGTGTAAATGTTTTTTTTTAAATTTTCATAGTGCTTCCATTAAGTTAATTACAAACAACAATTTGTTTAAAAATTTCAAAAAATCATGAAAAAAAGTTTAGAATCTACTTTTGAATCTCATAATTATAAGAATCTATTTTTAAATCTCATGAATTTTGATTACATATCTTGATTTTAAAATTTATATAATGACTATTATAATATTAATAAATAATTATTTCTTAAAATAAGCTAAAACATATTTAGAATCTTGTTTTATATGAAAGGTTCTCTCGTTCCCTTTTTAAGAGGGTTCTCTCTAGAACCTTAATCTCTCTCTGTCTCTCTATATATATACACACACACACGCACGCACGCACGCACAAATGAACATATATAACGTATACATATTGCTGTGTTTGTGTGTATCAAACTGATATAATGTGTTACTCTTTAGGCATATGAAGTATCAACATTAATCACTCAAGATTAGATAACTCTCACAATTACGGAGAAAACATAAATACAAAATGCGGGGATCAGTAGAATAAGGAAAGGACGAGAGGGCAGAGAAGTTGTATGTATATATTATTATAAGTTCAAGTACGGATATAACAAGGAGGCAATGCCTCTATATGCAGGAAATACAAAGTCTTCTAAGCTATTGAAGTACGCTCAAGTGCTCAACAACTTCTGCATAAGTACAAACTAAGAGCCCATTGGCGTGTTTAAAATTAGATTACTGAGTACTGACTTGAAATTACTTTGACATACATCAGAAGTTAAAATTTTAAATTTAAGTTATTATTTGTGTGGATGATCTTGTTGTTAATATGTAAATTATAAGTTATTACAAATAGAAAAATCACTATAAAATATAAAGTTGTACATGTGGATAATGATATAAAATTTTATAAATAAAATTAAATAATTTAAAATAAGTTATTGAAAAAAAACTTCCTGTCAACTTCTAACTTTAAGCTGTTTTTTAAACTTTTATGTAACTTTTTTTACTTACTAGAAACTACAGTGTGTAGTGTTTTAAAAAAATAACATACCGCAATTTAGTCAAATATAAAAAATAACATAAGTAAATAAGTAATAGCAGTGTTTTTCAACCATAACATACACTAATTTAGTAAAAAAATACAAAATAAGATGCAGTAATAGCAATCCTATTACTTTGTTAAATTTTCCAGTCAACTAGTCTTGCAATATAAACTCCAATATAACCAGAGTCCAGTTATCGAATGTCAGGACAGCTAGTCAGCTGGATCATTAATTATTGGTTTATACTACTACTTCATTACTATGACCTATTTAAGCAAGTCAAGTCAATCTTCAGTCCCTGACATTGAGTAGGTCATAGGTAAATAATTCAGCAAAGTTAACAGTAGTGATTAAGATCGCAATTCTAACATTCACGTTCCGCTACAGCTGCATAAGGGAAACTGCAAACCCTCATTTCCAGAGAAAAAATATAGCAATATGAAAGATGGTGGTAACAAACACTATTAAGTACCTTCTAAGTACATTTTTATATTTCAGTGACATCACTAGTCATGGTATTCAGCGGATAACTTCCTGTGAAGTAATGACATTACTAAAACTTCATTGACAAACTATTAAGAATTTGACGGCTAAAGAGGACAATTATAACTTAAAAAACCTGAGAGTGATCCAGGTTAGAGTTGATTGGCGTGAAGGTAACTTTCTGTTTTGACACCCCTGGTGGTCTTTCACCAAATAAGACAGGAACTAAATCTGCAGCAGGTCCCTTCAGCACACCTTTGCTCAATTGTATTAATGTGTCCTTCATTCGACGGTATGTCACCTGTAGAATTTAAACATGTATTCCATTCCTTTACATTTATAAACATTCTTCACATTAGTGATCCTGCAAATTTCCTTTCATGATGTTGAAGAAATTATGGATGTACAAATATTTTAAAAAATGTTTACAGCCTTTGGGGACATTGCGGGTAATACATAAAAACAAAGTATTCTGTGCAGGAAAAAACATGGTTTTTACACATTTCAAAAGCAAATGGAAAATGTACAACAACAACAAGTCCAAATTATTTTCTAGTATTTGATTATTCATAACAAAATATACTAAATTAAATAAAGAAAAGTCACTGATAGACAAACAAAGAATGCTCTACAGTTACCTCATTGGCCACTTTCTCAAGCCGTAGAGGACTATTTAAACCTTCCTCTGGGACATCATCAAAAGCAACAGTGATTGACGAGTCCTGTTGAACAAGAAAACCTTAATCACAAATAATGACGATAACTGCGGCCATAAACAAATCTTACCCTAGCCAAGATTACCTTTAGACGGTAAACTACACCTTGCCCAAGAGAAGGAGACCCCAAATCTGCTTTATTAGGTTTTAGAATGACAACATCATGAGTCCCAAACTGCAAGATGAAGTATTCAGTAAGCCCTTAAAAGGGAAGGCATAATTTGGATATTATACAGGTTACAAACGCCGGTAAATCAGAAGAAAAAAGAATAGTCATTCTTAGAAATTCTGCAGGGCTAATTCATCAATAATGCTATAATCGGATAATGGGATACTATATGAGTATGAGGACAGGCAGAGTGAAAGAAGACTGTTGTTTAAAGAGATTACCACAGGGGATATGATAATTGCACCTTGTGAGCAGGAAGCACGTCTTCTTTATTAGATTGAAGCTCAAGTAGAGTTTTTCCCATCAACCCCGGCTACAGCCAAATGCAGATAGAGAGGTAAACAAATATATACATTTAGACCGGAACCATAATCCTAAATTGTGCATATAAAAGAAAACGGTGAATAGAAATGAGGGGGGGGGGGTTAAAAAGCGGAGGAGCAAGCACGCACCTGAGCATCAACACATTTCAAATTGAGCATAGTGGAACCCCTGTTTTGAGCAATGTCCAAATTCCTAGTGGCACCGGTGTTGATGGAAGCACAAATCTCAGCTTCCTAAAGATGATGATAATGAAGAATAAATAATACATAAACCATATCATTATATTCCAGAAGAGCGTAATGTGAGGTGGATAATAATTAGAAACAGATAGTTAAAGTTTAAACTGTTTTTTTAAGTAGAATCAGGACAGACTAATTATTGGTGTAATATATGAAAGAGGACAGGAGAAGACAAACCTTTTCCATATCCAGTAAAGGGGTCATCCTGGAAACGAACTCATCAATTGTCATGCTTTTTGAACACGATGATGATTTCTTCCCGTTTCTTCCACCTCTCTCCATCGCCTTTCGTCCTTCAAACTTCAGACTCTCTCTCTCCCCACACTATTTAACCAATTTGAATCTATAAATGATTTCAACAAGGTTGAAGATAGGACATCATAATATTAAATTATTATAAAATGCCTTTAATTTCTCTTTAAAGATGTAAATTCAGATTGAAAAAATATAAGAAAATAATTATTAGGGGTTGATACTCTTAATTACGTAATACAAAGTATTTTTAATGTAAATACGCAATGGGTAATTGCAACACTTGATTTAAAAATTATAAATTTTGATATTAAAATACAATACATACTCCTTTTACTCCGCCTAAATACGTACTTATGGACATTTTTCTCTAATTATTATTTCAATTATAATTTTGGTAAATTTGAACAAGATAAAAGAAATTTGCATTGAAGGAAATTTTAGAGATTGGCACTTCAAATGGTAATATCTTGGACAAATATTCTGGGAAATATGATAGAGAAAAGCTCAAAACTCAACATTATATCTTCAAAAAAAATAAATATAAATCAATAGACCTCACGGAAATGGTTCGACCAATTATTAAACCTCGGCATAACAAGCCACTTCAGTCTCTTAACACTGAAATATTTACTTTGAAAATTCTGGGCATCAGAACTGAAAACTGATTATTCAATGTCAAGTTGATGAGACTTTCAAATCTATAATCAGAGCTATAGAAACTAAAAATCTTCCTCCATCTGCTCGTGATACTCTAATATGAGGACTCATCACGGAGGGCTGTTACTGCAAAGTGCAAATAAAAGCTTTCTATGCAGTCCACACAGCATCCATCTCTTGTCCAAGACGTTTTTATGATCAAAACCTCAGATAGAGTTTACAACAATTAACTTACATGAAACTCCAAAAGCAGCTTCCTTAACTTCAGACTAATTCTTCCGCAAAAAATAACTATTTCAAAGGTTTGGGGCTTTAATGAGCTTCAGCTAGCACATTTACCCCTTAAGGTACACACTACAGAAGAAATTCTCATTTGTATATAAGGGCATCGCGTCCAGGCCCTATACCTATGTAATGAACGGGTACACCAACAAGCTCTTCTATTCTTTCCACGTAGTCACGTGCAGCCTTTGGCAGATCAGAGTAGTTTCTGATGGAAGAAATATCAGATTGCCAGCCAGGCATTTTTTCATATTCAACCTGAGGACAAAAGTATAAATAAACAATCAACAAAAACACAAGTCTTTCAGCATAGTGATACACCAGGAGCTGTAGCTTCAGCATGATAGACTATGCAGGTAGGATGGAACAAGTACAGCTTAGTCAGGCAAAATACAGTCATATCGGGCTTCATTACAAAAAAGAGATACACTATCAAGATGACTCATTCGGTTTGATATAGGAAATAATTAGTTTTGGTAACAGGGAATCCTTCATGAATATAAGGTATTGAAATGTAAAACAAGATGGATCAATCGGGCTGTATATTGCAAACAGCTTTAAAGCAGTAAATTTTAATATGTTCAGTTGGAAAAATGGAAATAAATAGCACATAAGATGAATTTGTTACTTCATTTGATTAACATTTAAATCATAATACCTGACAAAAAAAAATCATAATATGTATGTTACAGTTATTTGCCTTTCATGGATTTTTACAACTTGTTCCTTCTCATGTGTTTGCTCATTCCACTCACCTTCACAAATCTTTCATCATCTTTTACCAATAATCTATCAGATCTACTACTATAGTCTCTTATCTCCCTCCCTTTACTTCTATTTTTTACTTTCCTTCAGACGTGATACTGTCAGTATCAATCTTAGAGTAGTAAGGCAAAATTTTTTTTTTACAATAAAGCAGTGAAACCCCTGGAGGCTAGTACTGGCTATCGAAATTATGCAATATGATAAAACATTGAGAGTATTAACAAGTAATCTCAGAATACGAGAGATAGTAGGAAATAGGGACTGACTTTTAAGTCCAAGCTCGGCAGATTTCTTTCAAGTTATTGGAAATACCATACAGGAACAACTAACAAGTATGCTATTGCCATAATATGCATAACGCAACAAGCAATTAATACACGTTTTCAGAAATTGAGACTTGTCAAAGTCCCGCAACATGCCCAAGTTCTTGAATAATCTCTCTTCCATGGGCAGAAAGCGAAAGATTAACAATGATAAAAAAACACATTTGAAATGAGACGTCATAACAAGTTTTGGATTGTATCAGTAAATTTAGGTCTCTTAATGCATTGTACTACCAAATATGCAATTATACAATCACAACATAGCATCCATTCAAAATTTATGGAGACAGAAAATGGAAATTCGACTTGCCTTTACTTGTTCAAGAACACTTAGATCTCCTGGGAATGATTCGATTGGAGTTCCATCAACATATTTATATGAAACGCCCAATTCAATTTCATGGAGATCCGACAAGACATCAAGTTTAGTGAGATTCAGAGAAGAAAAACCATTAATCTGGCAGCAATATTTAAGTGCAACTACATCAAGCCAGCCACAACTGACGAGGACGGCCTGTCGTCGTGCCAAACTCCTGCCCAGCATACCTAAGAAGATCCCCACCTTTACCCAATATTTCTGTAGGAAAAGGACCGGATCCGACTCTTGTAGTGTAAGCTTTAACCTGCACCCAAACACCAGTTAGGATATATAGTAGGCAGGTAACCATGGCTTAAAAGCCACTGCATGTTTCTATCATAATTAAAAATGACTTTTTACAAGCAAAAGAATCATATTTTAAGTCTAGTGCTTCAGACTCCCTTTTCAGTAGAATTAAAGAATAACTATAAGTAGCGTCGTCATATTTCAAGTACCACAAACTGAAGCTAACAGAAAAGCACCTATAGACTGTGATTTAAAATCAGCAAGAAAAAAATGTTACTACTTTGCACAACCACGTTGCCAAGATTGGGCTCTGACGAGTTCACAAGCAAAAACCATCAGAGAAGCGGGGAACCAATTGGCTAACCCCTTTATTTCTGCTGGTAGAATATTACTCCCAAAACTCACTAATAGACAAATTACAATTTCTACTATTTCTTTAAATTTTAAATCGAAAACAGCAACAAAGATAATGCTATTGTCACACTTACCACTCCGACAATATCACCAAGGACCCTAGGTGCAACACCAAGCCCAGTGCAGATTCCACCAGCAGATGGACTGGACGACGTAACGAAAGGGTAAGTCCCGAAGTCAATATCCAACATGGTTGCCTGACCACCTTCTACCAAAATATTCTTCTTCTCAGAGATAGCCTTATTAATAAAATGCACTGTATCAGTAATGTATGGCTCCAACCTTTCTGCAAAATTCTTATATCGTTCAACTTCTTCCTTAAGCATCTCAGGGGTATACTTAAAACCTTCAAATCTTGAGGCTGCATCCGCAAGTAAGAGATCTAGTTTCTGAGGAAATGTATCCATGTGCCTCAAGTCACCTACCCTTATTCCATTACGGATAACCTTGCTAGAGTAGCAAGGGCCGATGCCTCTCTTGGTAGTACCAATGAAGGATTTATCTAGTTCCGCTTCTCTAAGGCCATCCACAAGTTGATGAAAATCAAATAATCAGGTGAGCTCGGTCAGATACTAGGATCCTTCCTTTGCAGGAAACTCCACTAGCTTCAAGACCATCAATTTCTTTAAACAGTCCGGGTAGATGAACCACAACACCGTTACCGACAACACACATAGTATCTTCATTCAGAATTCCTGATGGAACAAGGTGTAGGGCAAACTTCTTTCCCTCAGCATTATAGATAGTGTGGCCAGCATTAGCTCCACCCTATAACAGCATTAGCAATAAAGTTAACAGAACTCCAATAACAAAAATCAAGCTGCCTATATCAAATGTAGGTTTCCCTGAGACAACTCTCTAAGAAACATACATGCCCGGAAGGAAGCTTCGCGTAATAACCAAAATGGCTACTTACGGCACCCAAGAAGCCAAAAAACTAAAAACACACTAGATATTTCCAGACTCAAGGTAGGATGGAAAAATAAGCAGTTTATGCATGTGCAAATAGTATTTCAGTTAATTGAAGTAATTCCTTAAACACTATATATAAGTGGGTTGCCCATAAAAAACTCGAGGGTGGTAACTTAAAGAAATTCCGGATTTTGCATATTCATAAAAGGACTCGCACAAGTAACCACATTCCTCATTCTAATTCAACCACTCATTAGTAGGTAGACCTAATTATGGCAGGGGACATAGGAACAAGTAAAAATTAAGGGAGCTACTCGGCTAAAAAAACTCATTTGAATTTCTCCAAAACCCTAGTTAATGATTCGAATACTTGTCACGCTCCTAAAAATAGCATATAATTCAATTTATACGAATCCACGTTTAACATTACGAAAACAGTGAATAATAGTACTAAACAGTGTCAGGATACGAGATCATCAAAATCATCAACATATCCATAAAGACACTTGTTCAAACAAGTAAAGAGTAAAAAAAAAATCCTAAATATAAACAAAAAAAAAAGTTGTAAGTTAAAAAATAACCTGGCAACGAGCGACAATGTGGAAATGATTAGCGAGGATGTCAACAAGCTTGCCTTTACCTTCATCACCCCACTGACAACCCAACACGCCTGACACCTGACTCAGTGACCCGATTCGTCTCAGTTTTGTCTGCTCAATCACAGCTGGGCCCACCTGGTTGGCTGAGCACAACACAACTCTACTGGTAGTACGATAATTATAACAGAGGTTGGAGTGGGACCCTCCTCCAGTAACAGCAGTAGCGCCGAACAAGCTCTTCATTTCCAGACTCAAACTGATCGAAGCAGTCTTCATGATACACAAAACCAACAATAACCAAAAGTACGAGGTGCTCTTTTACGCCGCTCTTTCAATCTTTCCTTCCCTCCCCATTTCTTTTATATTTTTTTCCCTTTATTATATTCTTATTCTTAAACAATACAAAATTCGATTTATTATTACAGAACTAAGATAATTTATTTTAAATTAATCGGAATAATATACGTGATGATTTTTTTTTCTCTAACTTTTTCGAAGATGAGTAAAGAAAGGATGAATATGTGTGCTATTAATCTCTAAGTTAATTTATAATATAAAATTAAAAAGTCAAAAAATAAATAGAGGTTCTTTAAAACACACCATCTCTCCTGAACCCAACAGAATATTTATAATCTGATGACATTTGGGGTTGTTTTTTTACCTTTGAGTTAGTAAATCAACAGAGGATAAATTCCAGAATCTATAGATTCCCCAATCCATAAATCCACTGTATAATTACCATTCTTCCTTACAAGTAAATAAGACTCCTTTTCTAGATTATATAACAAGTAACTTTCTACATTTTTTTTAACCAAACTGAAATGAATGAAAAAAAGAACACGACATGCGTTCAATCTTTCACTATATAATAGGTTGTCTGATTTTTATAATTACCTCAGTGATGTTTTCCGTATAATCGCAAAAATGGTCAGACTCAAAAAGCAAAAACTGCACAGTTTTCCTATATTTTGTTACAAAAAATGGGGAAACAATTAGTGAATTTTGGTGCAGCTGCTGATGAAATAGACGCTTCTTCTTCCTCTACAGTCCTGCAGGCTCTTTCGTCAATTGGTATCCGCTGAATATAGGCGCTGAATATAGGCGCCGGAAAGCTACACTTGTGTGGTTTTCTACTTTCAATGTCAAGAGCCTATTCAGCCTTTACAATTTCTTCAAGTTGGTGTATGGTGTTATTTCTTCACTTTGGTGGTACTGTGTTATATGTTCCTTACTATGTGTTGATCAAGCATTCTTTGGGTACTCCAAATTCCTTCTTCCCATATACAAATTGTTGCCTCCAAGGCTCATTATGTAATTTATAATGCAAAACCTTGCATCAAAAAAACAAAAAAAAACAGTTAAAATGGTACATCTACTATCAATTGGAGGAATTAAATTGCTATCACAAGCACATGAATTAACCAACATTAGTTAGTTAGTAAATACATGACTCTGTTGTTTTAAAGGATGAAGCATAATATTTCACAGAATATAGTAATGAAGTTCAGTAGTTCACCACCAGTTTTTTCTTTAGAATTAGTGACACTACAATTTTTATCGACAAGTGCTAGTCCTGATTTTCTCACCAGTGACCTATAAATGCATGTGGCCTAAAGACTTTCATAAATTCATTTCAAAAAAAAACTTTTGATCTTGGAGTTAGTCAATGAGAAGTGCAATTTAACACATCTAAATGCACTCCTTTTAAGGACACTGTCTGCAGTCACTATACTATATGCGATATGTGTTGCTATCAACAGTTCTCACCAAATGTAATACCCTACGAGTATGTAGTGAAAGCAACATGTCTGCAAGATTAGTTTATTTACAATGACAGTTTTCTCTCGGAAAAGTACCTGAATAAGTGTCGCGAAGACATCATCTTCCTTTAGTTGTGACAATTCTTTAGCCCAAGCTTCTACATGCCCAAACACAGTTTTCTGCCTCTCAGCCTCGAGCAACATAGAATCACGATATAAGAATCTCTGCCAGATCTTCTTTACATTTTCCAGCATGAAATCTATTTCTGTATCGTTAATTCCCTGTAGAAGGTGAAGAGAACAAAATTTTGATTTCTGCCGGACTTTTGATTAGAAAAAATATAAACTTAATCCACCAATCTGAGATTTTCATGATAAAAGTTATCTTTTCCTCAAATTGTTAATACTGTCAATAATTTACCCGGAGAACGTTCATCATGCTTGGTATTTCATCTTCCTTTATCCGAACAGAAAAGCTTTTATAGTTGAGCACATTCTCATATGGCAGGAAGATCCCATCCTGAAGACATGGAAGCAAATTAAATAAGTAAGTCTCTATCCCTTTTGAAAAAATTGAAAAGAAAATGTCAGTTGGATAATATGTTTCCTTGCTCACTTATAATAACTGCATTAAATAAAGATGAGTTGTTAGCATGTGTATATTAGTCAAACATTGGAAATAGTAGTAGAAGGGTATTCTTTGGAAAAATCTCAAAAACAAATCGTCTTGAAATAAGAGAAGGACAATTTTTTTTTTCAAAAGGGACGACTAAAACGGGACAGGGAGTAGTATTTTAACAAAAACTGTCCAAACATGAATAGATCTTTTGAAATCAATAGTTCCGATCAGTGTTAATAAGCAATAGATAGTCGAGTTTTTTGCATACATATGTTCAAACTGCACCCCTCTATTATTTATTAAACTATCCATTAATTTTGAGGACTAAGCAGTCATATATTTTTCCAAACCATCAAATTTGGAAGTAGCTGGAAAGATGGCTCTTAAACTGAATTTGACAGGCAAGAAAACATGAACTTCAGGTTACCTGAATGATGACAGGGATGCAACCTTGTAAAATGCTGTCTTCCATTCGACCACTCCACCCATCCCCAGGCATAACCCCGCAAAAAACAGAACTAGCCAAATCTTCATGATAATTATCAGACCGCATAGGAGTTACAGTCACATCATCTGCATGTTGTCTTCCTAGATTCCCTTCTTTATTAGGGACTGAACCAAACTCTTCTGCTACTTTTTGCCTGATACCCATACTATATCTACACAAGCACAGAAAAACTGTTAAAATATTTACTCAGGTTAAATTGAAAAATTATATTCCTAGCTAGATTGCTAGGATATCTGACTGACAAGTATTCGACTCTCCTATGTACTATATTAGCCCTTCTTACTTCAAATTTTTACTTCACTTACGTAGTTTCTGGTCTTCCATTTTCATATGCTGGTCCTAAATTGCCATTGAAGTAGAAAAGCATTTTTCGCTTCTCACGAGGCCTGCATGTACCATCAACGGGAATCAGTAAAGAAAAGTACATATATTAATCTGACAATCAAAGTAAATGCCCAACCAACATCATGGTTCAGAAAGTACATACCAAGACCAAAGTTTTAATTTCAGAGAATCCAAATTGGGACTCTTCCATGCAGGAAGTACTAGATCTTTATCTGGATCGAAACACGGATGGTCTCCTCTTCTGTCAGGTGATATGTTATCCCAGTTGTCAGCCCAATATGCTGTTGTTGAATGATTGTGCTTTGAATTTGTATTACCCCAGTGGACCAGCATCATACTGTTCCATATCTCCTTTGGAGCATAACAAGCACCTTCATCCCATGAAAAAGACTGCATTTACGTATAACAACAATTTACTTAGCAATTTACTCACAATCACATATATAATATCATGGTCAAGTATATATATATATACACACACACACATATTCAAAGTAAATCTGACACCCAAGATTGCCTTTACAATGGAACCAATGGGGACCAATCATACCCATATGTGATCTCTTCCTAATGAGCGGTTCCAGTAAGGATATTGGTCGACAAGGTGATTATATGCATTCTTATAGAACTCCAATGTCAAAGAGCTCCTTAAGCCCCTGTGTTCCTGAAACATAAAGTAATGAATAAAATGTCCAGATGTAGGCCCTTGTTAAATGTAAATTATCCAAATACATGGTCTGTAAGCATGCATTATTTTGACTTTGTATATAACAGAAACGATATAATAGACTAATTGGACCTTAGCTGCAACCTAGATATGAGGATCAAATATTTTGGTGTACTAAACTAGTGATCTCTTATATTAGGGCAGCAATGAACCACGTCAAAATCTACTTTTAACTTATCCATAATCCCTTCCAGTACTAAATCTCACGCCCTAGCTGTCTATAGGCTCCCAGCCTTGTGAAAGCACGTTTCTACAAGCTTTACGAGGACCTGGATGAGGAAAATCTACCAAATAGTCCAATACCTAAATCCATAATGAAATTGCCCGAGACTTGACAACTGTAAATTCTGTGACCCCATTACTTTCTAAATCCAACTGACAAAGATCCGAGACAACAATTTTATTCATGATTGAACACTTCATGGAGTTAATTGTACAAGGCTAATTAAGTAAATAAGCACCTGTATCCGGATCTAAATCTGTCAGATGCTTCAGTGGACCATACATGCAACCATATAGATTTTAGCAGTATATT
Source organism: Apium graveolens (assembly GCF_009905375.1). Taxonomy (NCBI): domain Eukaryota; kingdom Viridiplantae; phylum Streptophyta; class Magnoliopsida; order Apiales; family Apiaceae; genus Apium; species Apium graveolens. The sequence goes on from NC_133649.1 coordinate 83,798,715, forward strand.
AAGAATTTTTTTGATGGGTAGGATAAGATCAGCCAAACAGCCTCTGAGTCATTAGGTATGCCTAGAAAGGAATAATTAACATTTTTGTTTAATGTTAATATTGCAAAATACTATACCTGCATGCTTAAATGGGGTGCATCGTCGGCACGAGTTATGATACACGAATCAAGAACCGGGACAAAAAAATAATCTGCTTCTTCTCCATTAATTGTTCTGTATGGACTGGCTAGTAATTGTTCATAAAGTGCCATCTGGAGAAGAAACCAAATCAAAACCAGAATAAGCTTCCATTAGTTTGACTTTGACATTAACATGATAAGACTTTCAAGAAATGATAACCTGTGAGCCATAGAGATTATTTGTCCATAAGGTATTATTCACGTCATCATAGATTCTGTTAACACACTCAAGCTTGAAATGTCGTCCCTGCAATGCCAATAGAGTGGTCGAATACATGGAGAACTTGCTTTATAAACGGAAAGGCATCAGGAGTGACTTGTGGTAAGCATTCTGACCTCCAGTAGTAAACTGTTGAATTCTGGTGGTAAATCGTAAACATATATTAATGGCCTTTTCTTTTCCACCACAGCAGTGATATTGTCAAGATCCCCAGTAACTTGTGTATGGTCAGGAATATTGACCTGAGCTGGTCGAAGCCATTGAGGCCACTTGCCAATTGAAGCTAAAGCTGACGGGATACTACAATCTGCACCATACCACCCTTGGTCACACTGAAAAAACCCATTGTAGCTAGTAATTATTTTATGTGACTAACGATGTAACTTTCAATAATGAAACATTTCAACAATCAACGCTTCTTATTTATTCTACGAAGTACTTTATAAATATGTTATAATTTCTCCCTAATTTCCTGTCTAATTGGGGAACTTGGAGGGTGCTATATTTGACAAATCAATGCAATAGTTGTAAAATTGTACCCCAAATCACTAGTTGTCTCAATACGAACAAACAACTCCAAAATGACTAGTTTGTGTCACGATTTGAGATACGACCTTTAATAAGTAGAGATGGCTAATAGATGGTGTTGAAAATCAATCTAGGCATATAATTAGTTGTATCTTGCTGTCGAATTTATTCCTAGGAGATTAGTTACCTGTGATATAGATTAATTATATTAGGAAAGATTTGTAATCATTTAGATCCTGATTTTGAGGAGCCTGTCAAGGCACTGATGTATAGGAACTATTGTATATATGTCTGTATTCAGCCTCTCATAAGAGATGAAGCATTTCTCAGTACATCTCACAAAGCTTCATGGTATCAGAGCTGTAGGTTAAAAGAACCCAGCCTTTCTCTCTTGTCAACCTAATACTCATATCCTTATCATTACTGAAGTGAGCTCTTTATGGGTGAATCCGATCAAACCTCCGGGAATTCATCTATGTCTACTCCCTCTTCTAACAGGCTCACATCCTCTCAACTTACCACAGAAACGAACCTCGTCCCAATCACCTCTCACAAACTAAATGGCCATAACTACCTGCAATGGTCTCAGTCAATGATGATGTTCATAAGCGGACGAGGCAAAGATGAATATCTTACTGGTGATATACAGAAACCAGATTCGAAGGATGCTGAATACAGAACGTGGAGGGCAGAAAACAACCTGGTTATGTCCTGGTTAATTAGTTCCATGACAACTGAGATTGGAGAAAATTTTTTGTTGTACACCACAACAAAAGATATATGGGAAGCAGCAAAAGAAACATTCTCAAGCAGCGAAAACACAACAGAGCTTTTTCAGGTGGAGAGTACTCTTCAAGATCTTCGTCAAGGAGAAAACACGGTGACGATCTATTTTACAACTCTTACTCGTTACTGGCAACAACTAGACTTATTTGAGATCCATGAATGGAAGTGTGCTGAAGATCGTGCATATTTTAAGAAGATCGCGGAGACCAAACGGGTCTTCAAATTTTTGATGGGGCTTGACAAATCCCTCGATGAAGTAAGGGGTAGAATTCTTGGTACTAAGCCTCTACCAAATCTGCGGGAAGTTTTTTCAGAAGTGCGTAGAGAAGAGAGCCGCAAGCGGGTTATGTTGGGCCATCAAGCTTCTTCGATTCCTGAAATCCCAGCTTTTACAACAATCAAGGATGCTCATCTAGATTCAGGTGCTTTTGTTGTTCGGAGTAATTCTCAGAACTACAATGAGAATAGGAGCAGAAAAGGTCGCCCTTGGTGTGATCATTGTCGAAGACCAGGACATTTAAAGGAAACATGCTGGAAATTGCACGGAAAGCCTGCTGATTGGAAGCCAAACAAGGATCGCGAGGCAAGGGGAAATGTTGTTATTTCTGGGGCATCTCAACATAGTAATTCTGCTCCTTTTAGTAAGGAACAATTAGAAGTTCTTCAGCAACTCATCAGAAGGGAAACTATCATACTCAAACCTCCAACAGTTCTGCACTTCATGGAGCCAAGTCATCCTCATCATCTTGGATTGTAGATTCGGGAGCCTCCGACCATATGACAGGTGACCGATCATTTTTCACAACTTACTCCCCTTGTACCAGCCTTCAAACAGTATGTATTGCTAATGGTACCCGCACCAAAGTGGTCGGAACAGGAACCGTTTGTCTCTCAAATACTCTTACTCTCAATGCAGTCTTATTTGTACCTGAACTTGATTGCAATCTTATATCTGTTAGTAAACTGAATCATGATCTCAATTGTACCACTAAGTTCCTTTCTTCTTCTTGTATTTTTCAGGACTTGAGCTCGGGGAGAATGATTGGCACTGCTGATTTTCGTGCGGGCCTTTATGTCTTAGATATCAATACTCCTTCAATCCATTCAGCCAGTCATCAAGGTTCACTGAGTCATAGTTTCAAGTCTGTCAGTCCATCGAATAAAGAAAGTGAGATTATGATGTGGCATTTTCGCCTAGGTCATCCTAATTTTATGTATCTGAAACGTTTGTATCCATCTTTATTCATCAATAAAAATCCGCATTTGTTTCATTGTGAAGTCTGTCAATTTGCAAAGCACACTCGAAACACATATTCACCAAGATCATACAAACCAAGTCACCCTTTTTCTCTTATTCACGATGACATTTGGGGGCCATTCCGTATCCCTAGTATGACTGGTGCTCGATGGTTTTTATTGTTAGTTGATGACCATACTCGACTTTGTTGGACTTTTTTGATGAAAGAAAAATCTGAAACAAAACACATATTTCCAAATTTTCATGCCATGATTCAAAATCAATTCAAGACGAATATTCAAATCCTTAAAACCGACAATGCCAAAGACTTTTTTAATTCAAGCCTTGGTCCTTATCTTAGATCCCATGGAATTGTTCAACAGAGTTCTTGTGTCGACACACCACAACAAAACGGTGTGGCGGAACGAAAAAATCGTCATGTACTTGAGGTTGCCCGATCTTTGCTATTTCAATCCAATGTTCCAAAGAAATTCTGGGGTGAGGCCATTCTCACTGCAACATATTTGATCAATCGTATGCCTTCTCGTGTTCTCAACTTTAGATCACCCATACAAATGTTTCAAGGTCTATATCCCAACTCACATTTAATGTCACAATTTCCTTTCAAACTATTCGGTTGCACTGCTTTTGTTCACGTTCATTCTCAATTTCGTAGCAAACTTGATGCTCGTGCATTGAAGTGTATCCTCCTCGGATATTCAGCCAATCAAAAAGGTTACAAGTGTTTCTCTCCTGCTACTATAAAATTTTATAATACAATGGATGTTACTTTCTTTGAAAATATTCCATTTTACTCCAATTCTGGAATTCAGGGGGAGAGCAACAAAAATGAATTTCAGAATTGGGATTGGTCATCAATTATTGAACCAAATCTGGTATCACAGTCCTCCAATATATATTCTCCTGCTATTCCAACTTCGGTTCCAACCCCAACTTTGGTTCCAAATTCAGATCTGGACAAACATATGTCTCCATCAAATTCCGTTATCGATCAATCTCCAGTTGCATATCCTAAACATCTCCTTCTTCCTAATGATGCTATAAAAGTTTATGAAAGAAGGAAAACCCGTGACATACCCGTACAAAATCTGCAAGGTCAAGAAACTCCTATATGCCAAGTCGAACCCGAAAATGTACAAAATGAGGTAAGTACTGATTCAAAATCAGTTTCAGGTTGTCTACAGATTACTCAATCAAGTCCAGGTTTTGACCCGGAGTTGGATCTTCCTATTGCACAAAGAAAAGGGGTTCGATCATGCACTCAACATCCACTTCGCAGTTTTATATCCTACAACAATTTGTCTCCAAAATTTCAGGCATTTGTGACATCCTTAGACAAGATTACCATACCTAAATCAGTTTATGAGGCCCTAGAGATTCCAGAGTGGCACAAGGCAACCTTAGAAGAGTATAATGCACTTGAAACAAATGGCACATGGGTATTAACAACATTACCTCCTGGAAAGAGGACAATAGGTTGTAAATGGATATTCTCAGTCAAACAAAAGGCAGATGGAAGTGTGGATAGATATAAAGCTCGATTAGTGGCTAAAGGGTTTACGCAGACATATGGAATTGATTATCAGGAGACCTTTGCTCCTGTGGCAAAGCTTAACACAATTTGAGTTACTATTATCCATCGCAGTCAACAAGGATTGGTCATTATTCCAGCTTGACGTCAAAAATGCTTTTTTAAACGGAGACCTAGTGGAGGAAGTTTATATGGATATACCTTGTAGCTTTGAGACTGAATATACACAAGGTAAAGTTTGCAAAGTTTGCAGGCTGAGAAAAACTATATACGGACTTAGACAGTCTTCGAGATCATGGTTTGATAAGTTTGCCAAGGTCCTTATATTTGATGGATACTCCAAAACACAAGCTGATGATACTTTATTTCTCAAACACTTTACAGGATGGAAGAATCGTGGTTCTAATTGTATATGTTGATGACATAATTCTCACTAGGGAATCATGGAGAAGAAATAGAGAGGCTTAAGATGCTACTATCCCAGAAATTTGAGATTAAAGACTTGGGTTTTTTGAAATATTTTCTTGGAATGGAAGTGGCACGAAGCAGTCAAGGAATCTCAGTATCTCAACGCAAGTATACCCTAGATCTCCTACGTGAGACGGGAAAGATTGGGTGCAAACCTGTTGAAACTCCTATGGATCCTAACACCAAATTAATGTACTCGAACTGATGAACTAGCAGCTGACAAAGGACGATACCAACGCCTAGTAGGTAAGCTAATATATTTAACTCATGCGCGTCCTGATATAAGTTTTGCTATTAGCATTGTAAGTCAATTTCTTGCCAACCCGTCAGTAAATCACATGGAGGCAGTAAACCGCATCCTTAAATACTTGAAGAAAGATCCTGGTAAAGGACTTATGTTCAGAAAATCAGCAGACCAGTCCTTGAAAGTTTATACTGATGCAGATTATGCAGATTGGGCTGGTTCTCCTTTCGACCGTAAATCTACATCTGGGTATTGCTCATTTATTTGGGGAAATCTAGTGACTTGGCGCAGTAAAAAACAGAAAGTGGTGGCACGCAGTAGTGCGGAGGCTGAGTTTCGTGCTTTAGCCTTAGGCATATGTGAAGGAATATGGTTACGAAGATTACTTAAAGATCTTAGGATTGGAACTTCAATCAAGATCATGTGTGACAATCAATCCGCGATTGCAATTGCCAAAAATCCAGTCCATCATGATCGAACTAAGCATGTAGAGATCGACAGGCATGTCATCAATGAGAAGATTGAGAGCAAGATAATTTCACTCAATTATGTTCCATCTAAACAACAAGCAGCAGACATCTTGACTAAGGCTTTGTTTCGACGCAATCTTAATGAACTAAGTACTATGCTTGGTTTGGAAAACATATATCGCCTAGCTTTAGGGGGAGTGTTGAAAATCAATCTAGGCATATAATTAGTTGTATCTTGCTGTCGAATTTATTCCTAGGAGATTAGTTACCTGTGATATAGATTAATTATATTAGGAAAGATTTGTAATCATTTAGATCCTGATTTTGAGGAGCCTGTCAAGGCACTGATGTATAGGAACTATTGTATATATGTCTGTATTCAGCCTCTCATAAGAGATGAAGCATTTCTCAATACATCTCACAAAGCTTCAGATGGTAAGGAAATTATTTAGATGTTATCCTTAATGATTTGTATTTGCTTTTTATAATAGGATATTATGAATCAGGACATATCCCACATGTCACGGAAGCTAACCGTTATTTCCTTGCAATAGCTATCCATTTTCCTATTTAAGTATCAGTTGCTGCAACCAAGGTAGCCAGAAAATTATTAGAAAAGTCAGAGACGGGAATTTGTCGCTGGTTTACATTCTCTTTTTCTATTACTGTTTATCAGTCTAATAGCTTGGTTTGATATTCCTGGTGTAATATTTTAAACTCCACGAAGGGTCCAGCATATTTTAAGTTATGATTCTATTTCAATTTTTAGCAGTATTATTTTGCTTACTGCCTTTTTCCAAAGAATTTTTGTATAACCCCTTAATCCCTTACCGCTTGCTTTCTCTGTAACAAGTAATTTCCTATTGCAATGCAAGGAAAAATATCATTGAAAAGAATTATGTCTTTAATTTTAAAAGACACGGATATCTTTAGTATAAGATACGTCTTAGCTACCTGGCAAAATCCACCACGACAATATCCATGACCGGAGCATTGATTGATACAAGTGCATGACACAGGTACTTCACAGAATGCTCCCCATAGACCATCATACTTACAGTCACAGTCCGTTTTGAACTTCATCTTATGATTATAGACTTCCACTGGATCCACATTACACCAGCCAGGTTTGCTAGCATTTGTCGTGAAGATATTATCTAAATCAGCTCTCGACCAATTAGTTAGTGCAGGGGCCCCAGGTTCAGCGGGTAAGCTGAAAGATATGTAACATGTCAGAAAGAGCAAGCTCAGACACTACCTCAGACAGAAGGTAATGTATAAGTAATATTCTTACTTCACTTGAAACCCACATGCCTCAGCAACTGGACGAGTTGGGTACTTTGTGCCTTCCCCGCAGAAGCACATTGCTCTTGTTGTGTCACAGTAAGCTGGGCATATTGAGACAACCCACCGTCCATATGGTTCCTCATCTGATGCTGGATAATTGCAGCTTAACTGAACTCTATCTGTGCATCCTTCTCCTGTGGTTTGTAAACATTATAATATACATCAAGAGTTTTTCACTTAATCAATCAGCAGACAAATATTTTTACTTCTATAAGAACAATCAAGTCAGCTTTTGTGAAACAAAAGAGTAGTAAGCTTTTGTGAAACAACAGGGTAGTAAGCTTTTGTGAAACAAGAGAGTAGTATATAAAATATCCAGATTTATGAAAAGTATCAATAATGCTCGACATTAATGAACTGACTTCCTTACACTTTGCCGTTAGACGTGGCAGATTACTTAAAAGCTTTCGTGGCAGATTACTTAAAAGCTTTGATACCAATTGGCTTAGATAGTAAGCAATACAGGGGTAAAAAATTGAATTCACAAGGCTGGGAGAAAAAATAAATGTAAATGTAAATGAATTTGTCCAAATGTATAACTTCCTACAGTCAAACTACATAACATTGTAGTTGCACCGAAATCAGAAAATTTAGCCATCTCAATAAATCATGTACGGCATCTACTGATCTTTCTTACTAAGAAAGTGACTGTTGGAAAAGAACTAAAAAAGTGAAGATCCAAAGTTAAAAGGAATACTAACCGATAAATCCATGAAAGCAGCGACATTGACCCAACGCATGATTACATATCCCTTGCCCACTACAATTGTTTTCACAGCTCTTGCCACTAATACCCTGATAAAAAAAAACGTTAAATATGAGGGAACCGGTACAATGTCAAAAAGCATCATGTTGGTTAACCTTTCCTTCATCTTCCCATGTTATACATAGTTACATACAAATATGTTGGGGTTTAAAGAAATTCCCCATTGGACAAGATCAACTTACTAAGAACAGAAAAATTACAAAAATAATAGTAATTCAAAACTATTAGAACCTCGGAAATCTTCAACGCAGTAGCATTTGAATTACAACCAGATAACCAACGGCCAATCTCAGCCTTCCACGGAGCGCCATTGTAGACCACTGCTTTGTGCAAATCAGCAGGAAACTGAGCATTTAAATCAATTAATGGTGGTGAATTTCGCATAAGTTGATCAGTTCCTCCTTCAGTTGAACAATTTACGTACATACACGAGTTTCTAACTTGGGTAGATCCTAAATAGGTCGAATAAGACACCCCGTGAAACAATAACAAATCGAGCAAAGAAACTAAAGCCACAATCGAAGCAATTGTAGCCACATAAGACCACGAACACTTCCATTTCTGAAGAGAGAACATATCTCAAAACACTTGCTCTAGTAAACCTCGAAATCAGAATCACTACATTCAGACCCTGGACCCTTTATTCCATAGTAACAGATTCCGGTCAACCCTTATTATCTGCAGAATTTCAACAACAAAAGTCATAAAAAGTCCAATTACTAAGTTTATAATAAGACAGCTACATTGCATGTAATACAAATGAACAAGAACAAAATGCTTACAAACAAAATTACTTAGCCCCGTAAATTGTAGTCAAAGTAGCATATTTCTAGTTGAGAAAGTGATTAAGCAGGTAAAACAAGTATAATCAGCTATGATTACAAATTTTATTTCTGAGAATTGTGTATGATTAAATATAAAAATAAATGAAAGGGAAGGGAAGGGAAGGGATTATTGACTAACCTTACTGCTTTAGATCCATAAGATGCTCTCCAGGAATCAAAGACCTGCATATGCAAATTGCAATTAAATAGTAAAACTTGGTCAATATAAAATATGCATTTGAAAACGATCGTGTACAGTAATATTACATGTTTAGAGATAAATAATTGGAGAGAGAGAGAGAGAGATTACCAATTCAAAGAGAAAGAGAGACGCTTGTGATTTCCCGAACGTGTCCAGATACTAAACTATATTTGTATAATAAAATTGGAGGAGAGCTGGTGACTATGGTTATACATGGGAAACTGGCAAATGAGGTAAAGATGATGCAAAGCCGCCAAGGCTAGTAGTAAGTGTTTAGACATTAAGACAAATTAAGTGAACTGAAAGCCTCTTCTATTATGGTTGTTGAAATGTCTGTACTATCCTCTGTCTATACTAACGCAATTCGTTTGTACCTTACTACCGCCGAATCTTTTACTCAAACCGGAGTATTTTGTATACTCAAAATGTAAGTTCAAACGATTAATTGAGTGCTCGTATCAGAGAGGTATTTGTAAATTTGAAAGTTTGAGTTCCGAAAAGTGGTTGATTTAATGACAACTCGGTCCATGCCGGGACTTCGGGAGCTGTATATTTTTTATTCCAAAATCCCAGTTTAATCCAATTTTTTAAAAAACCCACATACACTTTATGTATTTCCAATCATGCCCTGGCCGGTTCAAATCAAAATATTGATTCAAATATTAATTTAAAAGTTATATAATAAATATTATAATGTTTTCAAATAATTATTTTTAAAAAATAAGCTAAAAAACATTTAAAATTACTTCTTAAATATAATATTCTCTAATTCCATTTTTAAAAAGTTTATATTTAGAATCTTACTCCCTCTATCCCACTGGATTTTTACATATTTTTTTATCATATTTGACACGCATTTTAAGATTATTATAAAATATAGTTTTATAATTTATTTTTAGAATTTTGCATTTATGTATAAAAATTTAAATATTATATTTTTTTAAAAGAAAAAATATTTAAAATTATTTAGAGATCATGTTTTACGGAGTTTTAAAATGCTTGTCGATTCCTGTATCCCACCATAAACAATCTATGGAGACTGATGGATACTATATATATATATATATATATATAGGGTTTTGGTCCACAATCCCCGCTGGTTGTACTAACCACCTGGTGCCCCGCATTGTTTCATTGCAGCAGACCTCTAGCAATGAGACGTTGTGGGAACAATGAAAATAGATACCACAATGAAATAATGCGGCAGGATTACTGTTTTTATTTAATTTCTAAAATAACAAAAAATTATATTTTGCTGAATTAATTTTTTTCGATAATAACAGAGTTAGAAAATATATAATTAATTTTAACAACCATTTGTTCTATATTTTCTAATTTTATTACTATTTCCCATTTATTATCAATTGTATAATGAGTTAAAAATTTAAAAATAAATTAGATATATAATCGGAAAAATAATTAAAATATTAGTTTTAATGAAAAAAATAAAAACTAAGATAGTAACTGAAATGTATGAATGGAGTATTGCAAGTATGATTGTTTATTGATCGAAAGATGTCGTCTTCTCTAAAACTTTTTTTAATAAATTCTAATCAAACTATTTTAATTTAAATTTTAAATATGTCAAAATTATGTATAATAACACATTTGTACTCCTTAATGAAGTTATGATGAATTAAATATTTTTTATAAATAATTTTTAATTTAAAAAAAACAAATGACAACAAAATAATAATAAAAACCCTCCCGCAATAGTCATTGCGGGAGGTGTTCAGCCCAGCCCCAACATATATAAATTTTTGCGGCGGATGGTTAAAGAGCCACCTAGAGCAATGTTTCATTGCATTAGCCGCAATGAAACAATCTATTGCGGGAGGTGTTCAGCCCAGCCCCAACATATATAAAATTTTGCGGCGGGTGGTTAAAGAGCCACCTACAGCAATGTTTCATTGCACTAGCCGCAATAAAACAATGTTGTAGGTGACAGAGGGTATTTTTTTATTTGTTACGAAAAAATATTTAGCATTCCGGGGGCTGCGTTGTTTTATATATTTTTATAGCTACCGAAAAATAGATAAAATTCCATTTTTTTTTAATTTTCCACATTTTCAATTTTTAGCATTATATACGTTTACTATAAATTAAAAATTGATAAACTAAATTGGACAAGTACAAGAAAAATAAAAAAAACATAAAACACACAATATTAAAAAAAAACAAAAAACTCACAATATTCCGTTATAATAAAAATTTAAAAATACTATTTCGAACAAATAATTAAAAAATATTTTTTCACTCAAAAATTTTAAATTTAATATTAAATTTAAATATTTTATTTTAAAATATTAATTAAAAAATATCAAAATATAAGTTCGAAAAAATATTTAAAAATTCATTTTTAACAAAAAAAATAAATCAGAAAAATAAAGCGAGCAAAAACCGTTACATTTAAAACAACGTCCTCCAGCAATGTTTCATTGCACTAGCCACAATGAAACAATGTTGTAGGTGGCAGATGGTATTTTTTTTATTTGTTACGAAAAAATATTTAGCATTCCGGGGGCTGAGTTGTTTTATATATTTTTATAGCTAACGAAAAATAGATAAAATTCCATTTTTTTTAGTTTTCCACATTTTCAATTTTAGCATTATATACGTTTACTATAAATTAAAAATTGATAAACTAAATTGGACAAGTACAAGAAAAATAAAAAAAAACATAAAACTCACAATATTAAAAAAAAACAAAAAACTCACAATATTCCGTTATAATAAAAATTTGAAAATACTATTTCGAACAAATAATTAAAAAATATTTTTTCACTCAAAATTTTAAATTCAATATTAAATTTAAATATTTTATTTTAAAATATTAATTAAAAAATATCAATATATAAGTTCGAAAAAATATTTAAAAATTCATTTTAACAAAAAAAAAATTACAAAAATAAAACGAGCAAAAACCGTTACATTTAAAACAACGTCCTCCAACAATGATTCATTGCACTAGCCGCAATGAAACAATGCTGTAGGTTGCAAAGGGTATTTTTTTTATTTGTTACGAAAAAATATTTAGCATTCCGGGGGCTGAAGTTTTTTATATTTTTTTATAGCTAATGAAAAATAGATAAAATTCCATTTTTTTTAGTTTTCCATATTTTCAATTTTTAGCATTATATACGTTTATTATAAATTAAAAATTGATAAACTAAATTGGACAAGTACAAGAAAAATAAAAAAACATAAAACTCACAATATTAAAAAAAACAAAAAACTCACAATATTCTGTTATAATAAAAATTTTAAAATACTATTTCGAACAAATAATTAAAAATACTTTTTCACTCAAAAATTTTAAATTCAATATTAAATTTAAATATTTTATTTTAAAATATTAATTAAAAAATATCAAAATATAAGTTCGAAAAAATATTTAAAAATTCATTTTTAACAAAAAAAATAAATTAGAAAAATAAAGCGAGCAAAAAACCGTTACATTTAAAACAACGTCCTCCAGCAATGTTTTATTGCACTAGCCGCAATGAAACAATGATGTAGGTGACAAATGGTTTTTTTTTTGTTACGAAAAAATATTTAGCATTCCGGGGGCTGAGTTGTTTTATATTTGTTTTTATATCTAACGAAAAATAGATAAAATTTCATTTTTTTTTAGTTTTCCACATTTTCAATTTTTAGCATTATATACGTTTACTATAATATCAAAATATAAGTTCTAAAAATATCAAAATATAAGTTCCAAAAAAATATTTAAAAATTTATTTTTAACAAAAAAATAAATTAGAAAAAATAAAGTGGGCAAAAAGTGTCCTCCAGCAATGTTTCATAACAGTGTCCTCCAGCAATGTTTAATTGCACTAGCTGCAATGAAATAATGTTGTAGGGGCTGCCGCAATGTTTCAATGCGGCAGGTGGTTACTAGAACCACCTGTGGCTGTGGAAGGGCACCTATATATATATATATATATATATATATATATATATATATAACACATATGGTATGCAAATCGATCGTTGAGAGATGTAGAAAAATATAGTGAAATCAGATTTTAAAAAAACTTACGGTTTGACGGGAAAAATCAAATTAAAAACGGAGGGGAAAAACTGAAATTGGGTGTGGGAGGGTGCAGATTAGTTGGATGGGGTGATTTAGGGGGACCATTAGATTAAGTAGATCTAATGGCTTAGATTGGTTCCTAGTTTTTATTTTAATTTTAGTTTGTATTTAATCCATTCCCCTATATATATATATATATGAGCATAATGCGGGGAACTCCAAGCACATAATACATTTTAATGGCATACTGCAAATACACATTTCAATTTTATAATTACAAAAATAATCATCATGTATTTAATTTAAAAACTTTTTATCTCCCTTTGCATATTTGAATTTAAATCCGAAATTCCTTTTAATTTATTTTTTTCTTATGCACTTCGCATCCAAATTTCGAACTCCTTTATTTTTACCTTTTTTGCATTTGACATTATATAATATATTACCAAAACAATAATTATAAATTATATTGAATATGTTCCCGTAACGTAACCTATATTCATAAGACTTTGACTGTGAGGGTAAAATGTATGGACTAAAAGTGTTGAAAAATAATACGTTCCTGTCATATTTTAAATTTGTTCTTTATGAAATTATCGGCAATTGAATTTTCATGTTCGATGTAATCCATGAATAAATTCAGTTAAAGTTAATAATTTAAAATGGGTTGCATGTATTTGTATTAGGCACACCTGAATCCGAAAATATCTGAATTCGAACTTAAAATATTAATAAATAAATTATTTATAAAATTAATATAATTCATTTAAATGTATTAATAATGTATCTTTAAATAATTTATAGCCATATGTTAATTTTAAAAATATTAAAATACAATATTTACATACATGTCTACAATGAAATATCGTTTATTTCTTGTATGAGTAATAGACAAAGGCAAACCATCAATTAGTCATCCTTCACCGGTTTACCCTAAATATTTATGTCCTGTTCGACTCTCTCACATCGCCTATTCTCTCACACTGCAACACCTACTTTAGTCTTCAGGGTTCTTCGATACTTTACTATCTAAAAAAGGTTTGATCCGGAACCCTAATACTAATTCTTTATTCGACCTAGGTAAGTAAAGATGTACATAAGGTAGAGATAACACCCTAGTCCCATATTGATAAGTCAGTTTATAAATTAAATTAATACTAATAAGTGTATCAATAAATTATGATTTTCTGAGGCATGTGGTGAGCTTATTGTTTATCCAAGTTGACTGCATTGGGTCCAGTTGGCTTCAACTTATTCCGGACTCAGAATCGGGACTTGACCCGGTTTTCAAAAATGTAATAACCCGAAATTTTGGACTAATTTGAAATTTCTGAATGAATAGTAATCTTACTGATTGGGAATATTTTTAAACGACCATATGGACGAGTTCCAATAATGAAATTCTGAGATCGTATTAATGTTCAGTAAATAAAATGAGTGTATGTAAAAGTCGTTCAGAGTTTGAAAATGAGCGCTTTGATTTTTTTCCAAAAATCCACGAATTAAGTATCCAAAGATTATAAAGAAGATATAAATTGTATTCACAATAGTATTACCGTCGTTGAGGATTTTAAACATTTGGTGTTATAATTGGGGATTAGGATGAATGTGTATTTTATCGGTAATTTGAGGATTAGTCTTTTCAGGTGTAAAATTGATGAATAATAACTTTACAGTATAAGTAAATATATCATGACACCTATGTTGTGAGACCCAGGAGGAAATTCGGAATCCGTATTGGTGATCCATACTATAAATAAGTGTATGTAAATCACGCCACATCTCAGAGATTCGCAACTTGGATTTTGACCAAAAATCGAATTATTTCCTGTTAAGGAATATGTTGTGAACTTGATGATAAGTTAAATAAAATACCTTAATAGATTTAACTTAGTGTTTTTGTAGCTCCCGACGGATGTTCTAATATAAGTCCCGATGGATGATCTTTATAGTCCCGACGAATGACAATTGAACATCCATCGAGAGTGTAGCTTATTTAACAATAAGTATTGCATCACATTTCTGCAAATAACAATGTTTTAGTCTAGTAGATTCTGTAGAATTCTCTAAGTCATGTTGACTACTAGATTGATATATAGAATAGGTTGGCTAATTGTAAATATGAGATGTCTTGTAATTCTGTATAAGTGAAATGAAGTCAAGTGACAGAAAGGCTTCCAACAGGATGATATACAAAAACTACCGACGGATAATCAACAAGGCTCCCGACGGATGACCAACACAGTCCCGACGGATGGTCATAATTCAAAAAGAGCAGTTGACGGTGACAACACAGTCACATGCGTCGGGTGTTTGCAAATGGAATGTGGCATCCTAATTACAGGTTTTAGAGAACAAAGAAGTATTACCATTTTCATGCAGTTATGAAGATATTCAAAGATGCTGTAATAGAGTAGTGAAATAGCATGGAGTTAGACTAGATATAGTTTGTCTTATTATCTTGTCTTACTGTCATGTAACTTGGTAATATATAAAATAAGTGTAGCAAGTAGAACATATAACTGAGTAAGCATAATTTTCAGAGAGATAGAAAAAACTGTATCTGGTAAGAATTTCTCTGTAAGTTTGTCAGTTCACTTGTAAGTAGCTGTGTGCTATTCAAGAATCACAGAGTTCTCATACTAATATATATCTCTGGTGGATAAGTTCAAATCCACCAGAAAGTTTTAAAACTTTGTGTTTTGATTTCAATTCAAGTTTCATTCCGCACTTCTTGCAAAATCAAACACTGTTATATATATTAAGTAAGAACAGTCTTAAAATTTAAAAAGGAGCCAAAATTATATTCAACCCCCCTTCTGTAGTTCTTGTTACATTGTTTGTGAATAACAATTGGTATCAGAGTAAGCTCTTGAAGTACAAAGAGTGTAAAGATCACAACAATCAACAAGATGAACAAAAAGGATATTGGATTGAAAATTCCAATTATGTACAAAGATAACTATCACCACTAGAAGGTGAAGATGCACCTACATCTTCTCTCTCAAGATGAAGCTTATGTGGACTGCATTGAAAAAGGTCCTCATGTCCCTATGAGAGCTACTACATGGAATGAACCATCAGTTCCAAAGCCTAGATATGAATGATCTGATCCAGACATTGAGCAAGTCAGGAAAGATAAAAAGGCCATGAATATACTCTTTAATGGTGTTGATGGTGATATGTTTGACAACATCATAAACTGTAAAACATCTAAGGAGGTTTGGGACATAATTCAAATTATTTGTGATGGTACTGAGCAAGTCAGGGAGAACAAGATGCAACTCTTGATTCAACAATATGAGCATTTTCACTGTGAAGAAAGTGAGTCATTCACTGACATTTTCAGTAGATTTCAAAAACTACTGAATGCTCTCAAGTTGCATGGAATGGTCTACCAAACCAAAGACTCAAACCTCAAGTTCCTTAGATCTCTGCCTAAGGAATGGAAGCCAATGACTAGTCTCATTAAGAAATTCTCAAGATTACAAGGAGTTCACCTTGGAGAGACTGTATGATATCCTAAAAACCTATGAGCTTGAAATAGAGCAAGATGAAAGGATGGAGAAAGGAAGAAAGAAAGGAGGATCCATTGCACTTGTTGCTGAGCAAGAGAAGGAAAAGGAGATGAAAGTTGAAGCTGTGGAATCTGCATCAAACTCAAGGGTTTGTGAGAGCAAGGGTAAAGGGCTGATAGCTGAAAATGAAGAACAATTGAGCCAAATGACATGGATGATATAGATAAGCATCTAGCATTCTTATCCAGGAGATTTGCCAAGCTCAAATTCAAGAAGAATTTTGGAGCAGCTAAGTCAAACAGAAACATGATGGATAAGTCTAAATTCAAGTGTTTCAAATGTGGCTTAGCAAAATCATTTTGCTAGTGAGTGTAGAAAGTCTGATTCTAGCAAGAAGAAGTTTGAGCCTGCTGATTATAAGCAGAAATACTTTGAGTTGCTCAAACAAAAGGAAAGGGATTTCATTACACAAGAGAATGACTGGGCTGCAGATGGATTGGATGAAGATGAAGAAATAAACTATGTCAATCTAGGCCTAATGGCCAAATCAGATGAAACAGAGACTAGTTCATCAAGCAATCATGTAATCATAACTAACCTAGCACATTTATCTAAAGCTGAGTGTAATGATGCAATAAATGACATGTATACTGAATTATATCACCTGCATGTTACTCTTAAGTCTCTCACCAAAGAAAATAGTAAAATTAAGGAGAACAATGTGTTTTTAAGTGAGAGGAATAATGTGCTAGAGACTCAATTTATTGAGTTTGAAAAATTGAAATCAGAATGCAAGGTTGCTAAGGATGAACTAACATAATCCTTAAAGAAAGAGGAGATTTTAAGAAAGCAACTTGAACGAGAACAGAAAGTGATTAAGGCATGAAAATCATCTAGAGATGTCCATGCTCAAATCACTAAAGTTCAAGGTATAGAGTCTTTTTATGATGCATCCTGGAAAAAGAATAAAGAGAAGCTTGATTCCAACTTGGTTGAAGGACTCTCAACAGATGTGGACTCGACGGATGATGAAAATTATCCATCGAAAGATAATGAGCCACATCCAGTCGAATGTTAGTAAGCAAGTCAGCAAAACTAAGCTAGATAAGTTGAATGATAAATATGGATCAGTTTCTAAAATTTTATTCCAGGAGAATCAAATCAAGTGAGAAAAGAAAAGAGAGTTAATGTTGGGAATCTGTCTATCAAGCAATTGAATGACATATTAGAAAAGATTAAGGTTAAAACAGAATCAAAAAGGAAAAACAATAGAGTTGAGAAGGTAGGGATTAACAAACATAACAACTACACACCTGATAAATATGCTCCAAGAAAAATATGTATTAAGTGTGGTAGTGTTAATCATTTTTCTGTTAATTGCAAACTTGCTATGTCTACTCCCATGTCTGCACCTTCTTCTTTTCCCAACATAACTGCCATGTCTGCAATGCCTATGAATGTTTTGTCTGCACAGAATATGAATGCACAATTTACTAATATGCCATTTACACCTAATCCATATTATGGTGCATTTAATATGACTCAAATGCCATTTAGCATGTCTTACTAGAATAACATGTTTGCACATTGCATGCCTTTTCCTGTTAATCAAAATGTGCATGGTAATTCTGTTTCAATGAATGGTTTCAAAAGTCCAACTCAAATGACCAAGGATGAATCTTAAATACCTAAGTCAAATGAGGTCAAACCTAAGAAACCAAAGAAAAAGGCTAACAAGGCAGGACCCAAGGAAACTTGGGTACCAAAATTAACTTGATTTAATTTTGATATGTGCATGGAAACAGAAAGAATCTTTGGTATCTAGATAGTGGTTGCTCAAGGCACATGACTAGAGATTCTACCCTGCTCACTGGGATTCAAGGAAAGAGATGGCCCAAGTATCACTTTTGGAGATGACAACATGGGTTATACTGTGGGATATGGCTTGATTTCAAAGGATAATGTCATCATTGAAGAGGTTGCCCTAGTGGGTGGACTCAAGTATAATTTGTTGAGTATCAGCCAGCTTTGTGATAAGGGCAACTCAGTCACTTTTAATACTGAAGCCTGTGTTGTGACCAACAAGAAGAGCAACAAAGTGGTTCTCACTGGAGTGAGAAAAGGAAATGTGTACCTAGCTGATTTCAACTCATCAAATGCAGAACCAGTAACTTTGTCTTCTCAGTAAAGCAAGTCAAGATGAAAGTTGGCTATGGCACAATAAGTTGTCCCATCTAAACTTCAAGACCATGAATGAGCTAGTCAAGAAAGACTTGGTCAGAGGTATTCCTCAAGTGGAGTTTTCAAATGATGGATTATGTGATGCCTGTCAGAAAGGAAAGCATATTAAAGCATCATTCAGAAAGAAGCTTGATTCAACAATTAAAGAACCTTTGCAACTGTTACACATGGATTTGTTTGGACCAGTCAATGTGTTGTCTATCTCTAAGAAAAGATATTGCCTAGTAATTGTAGATGATTTCTCAAAGTTCTCTTGGACATATTTTCTAAAATCCAAAGATGAAGCTAGTGAAATCATCATCAATCACATAAGGCAAGTCAACAATTATCCTGACCTCAAAGTAAGAAGAATCAGGAGTGACAATGGAACTGAGTTCAAGAATTCTGTGATGAGATCATTTTGTGAAGAGAATGGGATTATGCATGAGTTTTCTGCAACTATAACTCCACAACAAAATGGAGTGGTGGAAAGGAAAAACATATCTTTTATTGAAACTGCAAGAACAATGCTAGAAGAATCAAAGTTACCAACATATTTTTGGGCTGAAGCTGTGAATACTGTATGCTACACTCAGAATATTTCTTTGGTTAATCAAGCAAAATGCATGACATCCTACCAATTATTCAAGAATAGGAAGCCAACTCTAAATTTCTTACATGTCTTTAGCTGTAAATGCTGTAACTTAAGGAATCAAAAGGATCAACATGGAAAGTTGGATGCCAAAGCAGATGAAGGAATTTTTGTTGGATATGCTGTTGGAAAAGCATATAGAATCTACAATATGTGAACCAACATTGTTATGGAGTCAGTGCTTGTTATTTTTGATGATAAAAAGATTGAAGGACTAAAAGATGGAGATTTCCATGAGAGCCTCAAATTTGATAATGTGGAGATGATTTATGAAGATAGTGATGATGATAGTGATCAAGAACCAATATCCAATGCGGAAAAATCTACTACTAATGAAGCACATAATTCAAAATACGTCGAAAGACCGAGTGCATCATCCGTCGAGAGACAATCTGCATCATCCTTCGACAAAGAAAGATCAACATCCGCCGATCCTTCTACAGGAGTTGGAAGTCAAATACGATCAAAGTCAGAAAGAACCCCATCTTCAAGTCAAAGATCCATAAACTCAGGGGGAGTTTCCGATCATCAAAACTCTACTAATCATCAAGACAACAACGAGGCCTCTTCATCTAGAGCTAATCTACCATAACTGAGAAAATAGACTAGAAATCACCCTTTTGAGCTCATTATTGGTGATGCATCTTCTAGAGTTCAAACAAGGAAAACAACTCAAGAAGAATGTTTGTATAACAGCTTTCTTTTTAAAGAAGAACCAAAGAAGGTAGAAGAAGATTTGTTGGATCCTGATTGGGTTTTAGCTATGCAGGAAGAGCTAAACCAATTTGAAAGGAACAAGGTATGGAAGCTGGTACCCAAGCCTAAAGGAAAGAATCCAATTGACACCAAGTGGGTATTCAGAAATAAGATGAATGAAAATGACATAGTTGTCAGGAACAAAGCTAGATTGGTTGTTAAGGGCTATTGTCAACAAGATGGAATAAATTTTGATGAAACTTTTGCTCCTGTTACAAGACTTGAAGCCATCAAAATTTTCTTAGCCTATGCAGCCCATGCCAATTTCAAAGTCTATCAAATGGATGTCAAAAGTGCCTTTCTGAATGGAGATTTGGAGGAGAAAGTTTATGTCAGTCAGCCTCCTGGTTTTGAAGATCCAAATTTTCCAGAATATGTCTACTATCTTTTGAAAGCACTTTATGGATTGAAGCAAGCACCTAGATCCTGGTATGATACTTTGTCAAAGTTTCTCTTAGAAAATCACTTCACAAGAGGTACTATTGACAAAACTTTATTCTTTAGAAATATTAATGGCTCTAGTATACTTGTTCAAATTTAGGGAGATGATATTATAATTGGCTCTACAGATGAAAAACTTTGTAAAAAGTTTTCCAAATTGATGCAAAGTAAGTATGAAATGAGCATGATGAGAGAACTAACTTACTTTCTTAGTTTACAAGTTAAGCAAGTTAATGATGGAATATTCATTATTTAAACCAAATATATTTATGATCTTTTAAAGAAGTTTGATCTAATGGATTGCATATCTGCAAAGACTCCCATGGCCACTGCAACTAAACTTGAATTAAACACTATTGAAAAGTCTGTGGATATTTCAAGCTATAGAGGCATGGTTGGCTCACTTCTGTACTTAACAGCTAGTAGGCCAGATATAATGTTTTCTACTTATCTTTGTGCTAGATTTCAGGCTGATCCTAGAGAATCTCACTTAGTAGCTATTAAGAGGATTTTCAGATATCTCAAGGGCACACCAAAACTTGGCATTTGGTACCCTAGAGATTCTGGTTTTGATCTAACTGGATATTCAGATGCAGATTATGCAGGTTGTAAAATAGATAGAAAAAGTACAACATGAACCTGTCAATTTCTAGGAAACAAGTAAAAAGCAAAATTTAGTTTCTACTTCTACAACTGAAGCTGAATATATTGCTGCTGGTAGTTGTTGTGCACAGATTTTATGGATGGAAAACCAACTGTTGGACTATGGTCTGCAAGTGGACAAAATTTCTATTTTCTGTGATAACACAAGTGCAATTGCCATCACTGAAAATCTAGTACAACATTCAAGAACAAAGCACATAGACATCAAGTACCACTTCATTAGGGAACATGTGATGAATGGTACTGTGGAACTTCATTTTTTCAAGTGAAAAGCAGCTTGCAGATATCTTTACCAAGCCACTTGATGAATCCACCTTTACTAGGTTGGTAAGTGACTTAGGTAAGCTTAATTATTCTTGAACTATTTCTGATAATTTTGCAAGCTGTAATGCATCTAGAAACTTAATTGATTTTTCTGTTTTAGATGAAATTTTGGCTAAGTCAAAATTTACATCTCGACGGATGTTCATTATCCATTGAGTTTGATCATCCGTCGAAATAGAATAGCTTGGTAAAAATCAATTACTTTTCTGGATTATTTTAAACCCGACGAATAATTGCTTTATTCTCATCCATCGAGTTGTCTACATCTTAGCCGTTAAAAATACTAAATATTATCCATCGGATATACTTACAGTCTGTAAGTATATCACGACGGATAATTGACAGAATTTTGACAGTTTATTTTATTTTTTATCGGATATTTTGGGCAATTCTCATTGTGTCTTTAATTTTTATCTTTGTTAGGTCACACAACACTGTAGAAGGGGGTTGAATATAGTGTTTATACAATCAAATCGATTTAACACAAGTATGTAACAAAGATCAAGTATATTGAATAAACTTTGTTACAATAAGAACTGTTGTTCTCTCTCAGTGATGAACAAATATCACTAAGAGCTGCTAGGTTACAATGTAATGATAACACATATAGTGTAAACACTAAGTCTGTGTTTATATAGTACATAGTTACAAGATAACTTCCAATTGATATGGAACATAATTCTGTCTCCTAAAATATATCAATCAGATATCTTCTACAAGTCTTCCAGTCTTCTAACTCTTTCCATGCATATCTTCTTTTGTTTTAGTCTCGATCTTCTACTGTAAATCAGCTTCATTCCTTATATGAAAGTCTTCCCGCACTTAAGTTCTGATATGACCTTAAGTTCTGATATTAAGTTCTGACTTCCAGTAAGTCCTGATTTCAGTAAGTCCTGATATGTCCTGTTTGTTAAGATCTGAAAACTAAACATGAATCATATTAGACATGACATCTCAAATATATCTAAATCTCCCCCAACTTGTAAATTATGCAAAATATACAAGTTAATAGATTTGATGATGTCAAAAACATTTTAGTACAAATATAATTAAGAGTTTAACTAGATAACTAACTACAACTTACATTCCTTGTAGCTTTTACCAATCTCACTGAGTCAATCTGAATCCATAATGATTCTTGACAAAGTTTGATATCAACTTTTCTTCTTTAATCCTCAGGACTTGAGATATTGCAGTCTTGACTTGCTTCATCTCTTCATTCTGACTTCCAATCTGATAGATTGCAATCCTTAAAGCAGAGATATAATTTCTTTCTAAACCATCATTCAGTCTTAGTCTTATTACCCTAGGATGAGAAGAATCTTCATTGTAGCATAGACATTTCCCTTTCAGAATCACTTCAAGCTTAGAAGAATTTTTCTTCATTGGAATTTCACTTCTATTATCTTCAACAATACTAGGAATGAATTCTGTAACTCTTGAATCGAAAATTCTTGCTTTATCTCTGATGGTCTTCAATATGAAGTTTGACCATCTCCTGGTAATATCAGACTTTACCTCTAAATGGTAATGAAAGAATTGAAGTTCTTTCAGTGATTTGTTTAACACATCTGATTCTGACATCTGATATGTCCTTCCATCTTCAAGAAATAGAATCAGATTTTCCTTGACATTGTGCTTGTCATGAGCATCCAGTACCACTTGAATAGAGATAACCTTATCAAGGTGTTTCTGTGTAACATCTTCAAGAGGTTGGTCAGTTAAAAGAAATGGATCTCTAGTAAGCACTTCAACTCCTGTTTTAATCTTAGCTTTATCAGAACCTAGTCCAGCTCAGTCTCTTGCTTCTCTGGCTTTCAATCCAACAGTCATGAAATCAGATAATAATTGGCTTTTCTTTGGATCTGATGGTTTGACATTTTTCCACAGAAGTTTCTTTTTGTCAGCTACTTTCATCTTGTCTAAATCAACTTGAGCACTGTCAGAGGTTGATGTCTTGATGATTTTATCAGAACTTGTTGTTTCTGTTGTAGCTTGCAGTTCTTCACTCTGAACAACTTGAGCCTTGTCAGAGGTTGTCTTTGATTCTTCATAAATCTTCCTTCTTTTCAGAGTTTGAACATCTTTATCTTGAGCAAGATTATCATCAGTAACTTGATCCATTTTGCACACAGGTTTTATCAGGATTTGAGAAATTTTCATCTCCTGTGGCTTGATTGGTTCATCAATTTTTCCTTTCCCTTTGTCTTTGGGATCAATCTCAATCTGTGATTTAGTCTTGGCTTTAGATGCCTCAGAAATTTACTTCTCCTTGATCACAATGCCTTTTTCCTTAGGCCTTGGAGGTTTCTTTGCAACAGAAGCTTTTGGCTTTAGATTTTTCTTTTCAGCTTTAAATCTAGCTTCTTCCTCCTTGAGATTTTCTAAATCCATTCCTGGATTATGCTTCAGAAATAATCTTCTAGCAATTTCCTCATCAAGTGTCTGAATCATGGGATCTTTGTAGTAGACTGTAGTCTGCTTTCCCTTTTAACTTCAGAGTTTGCATGAACTTTTTAGAATCTTGAGTTCCACCTTGTATCAGAACATCAGGCTTTGTCATCAGACTTTGCTCATCAGAACTTGATATCAGATTTTGAGTTTCAGTACTTGCTATCAGATTTTGAGTTTGAGCAGCTTCAGAACTTGTCTTCTTTTAAATAGAAGATTTGTTTGCATCAATAATTAGTTTCCTTGAAAAAACCTTGCTACTCTGCCCTTTAATTTGAACTTGACCTCTGTTAGGTCACACACACTGTAGAAGGGGGTTGAATACATTGTTTAGCACAATCAAATCGAATATAAGAACTCAAGTAACAGAAAATAGATTTTATTCAACACAATAAACTCTGTTACAATATGGAACTGTCCTCTCTCAGTGATGAACAAATTATCACGAGAGCTGCTAGAGTTACAAAGAATAATAACTTCGATAATCGTAACACTTATAGTGTAAACTCTATGCCTGTGTTTATATACTACACAGTTACAAGATAATCTTCTAATTGATATGGAATATAATTCTGCTTCCTAAAATATATCAACTAGTTATCTTTTCTTCCAATTTTTCTATTCTTCATATAATTCCTTCTTCATGCATAATTCTTTCTGTCTTAGTCTCGATCTTCTTTCCTTTCAATCAGCCGCCTGCCTTATCTGAAAGTCATCTTAAGTCCTGATATTATCTCCTGATAAATATCTTCTGAACCTTAAGTTCTGATATCTTAAGTTCTGTCTTCAGTATAAAAGATGATTTCTAGTTAAGTATTGATCTGTCCTGTTATGTAAGATCTGAAAACTAAACACAAATCTTATTATACATGACATTATCAAATATATCTAACAATCTCCCCCAACTTGTAAATTAGCATAATATACAAGTTCAACAGATATTTGATGATGTCAAAAACATTAAGTACAAATGCATGAGAATTTGACTAGATAACTACAACTTACAGTCCTTTCAGCTTTACCAACTTTAACTTTTGATAACCGCTTCAGTCTGTATAAACTTCAGAATTTAAGTAGTTGTAGATCTTTGACTTGGCTTCAACTTTCAATTTCTTCTGATCTCTTTGATATCAGGAGTTGACCTGAGATAGTTCTTCAACAAACATCTCTCTGTATATTCAAGTTCATTGACCATCCTCCTTTTAACATTTATCAATTCAGCTGTATCTTCTCCAGTTTGAAAAATAGCTGCTCTGAGATCATTTATCTTAGCTTTTCTTATCTCTTGATCTAGTCTAATCAGATATGCCTTGTCAGACTCTATATTGAATTCCACAGCCTTATAACCCAGAAAAGTAGTTATAATCCTAGCAGAGTTAGGCTTCATATCGACAATATCACCCTTGTGATCTCTGTACTTGGGACAATATGTGCTGTCAGACTTTACAGAATAAAGCTTCTTCTGTCTTTGAATTTGAGACTTTAAATATCCTGCAACACTATCTATTAATCTGTCTTTCACTTGAAGTAAGAATAGAACATGTTCCAGTTCTTCAAAATACTTCAGTGGTATAACATTTTTCTTAATCTGGTATACCCTTCCATCTGTCATAAAATATAACAAGATATGTTCTTTCAAGAAGGTATGGTAAACCGTTTGTACAGATTCAAGTCGATTCAATCTTTCAGGAGTTGCTCCAACACCTGGTTCACTTAAGGAAGTTGGATCATTGGTAGTGTTATGTACTCTTACTTCCTTTCCTGTAACAACTCTTGCTTCAAAACCACCTATTGCAGTCTTCAAAGATTGAGTCTGTTTAGCTTTGATGAATCCTGGTAGTAGTATCTTTGAAAGTTTAACATGAGCAATGTCAGAGGTTTCCTTTGCCTTATCTTCTGATATCAAGCCAACTTGAGCTATGTCAGAGGTTGCTTGCTTCACTGTCATATCAGAACTTACTAAATCTTGACTCTGAACAACATGAGCCATGTCAGAGGTTGTTTGAAAAATCTTCTTTGAAATCAGAGTAAGATTAGCATATGCTTCTTCATCAATTATTTCTTCATCCATAACTGGCATATAAACCTTTACAGGTTCATCAACTTTTTCTTTTCCCTTAGACCTTGGATCAATTTCCATTTGTGATTTGGCCTTGGTTGCCTCAGAACATGTTCTTTCCTTTATCACAATATCCTTAGGCTTTGGAATTTTTTTTAACAACAGAAGCTTCAAATTTTATCTTGACACCTTCTGCTTTGAGTCTAGCTTCTTCTTCCTTTATACTCTCAAAGTCCATTCCTGTATTTTCTTTAAGAAATAACTGCTTTGAAATTTCTTCATCAAGTTCTAGATATCCACCAGAACTTATCCTTTTACCAGTATCAGAACTTATTCTTCTCCCAGTATCAGAACTTGTTCCTTGACTTGTAATTCTAGCTTTACTTGACGAAAGTCCTTTGCCTTGACCTTGACCTCTACCCTTACTAGAGTTTCCTTGGTCATCATTTCCATCATCCTTTCCTTTCAGTGTCTGAATAGATTTGCATTTGGACTTAATCACTTTCTCCCCCTTTTTGGCATCAGCAGGTAATAGAAGAGAGACAAGCAATTCCACTGAGGATTGGATCTCATTGAGTTGACTTTGATGAGAAGCCTGATTCTGCAGAATTTCTTCAATTTGAGCTTGTTGCTTCTCCTGAGTTTTCTTAATGTAGGCAATTCTGTCAAAGGTTGGCTTGAAAAATCTGTTCTTTTCAAGTTTCACATTTATATCTTGCTGGATTAGAGCTTCCTGAATTTTGTTCACCTTGTCATGAGTTATTGAGTATTGACCTTGAAGGTGCCTTGTACTCAATGCAGTAACTCTCAACTGTGCCTTGAAATCATCATTTATCAGCATTTCATCAGCTTTTGCAAGATGCTCAGCAAGAATCTTTTCAGATGGAACAAAACTAACTGAGTTCCATTCTTTAATCCACTCCTTTCCTCTAGGAGTTTCACTCCAAGGTACTGATGCTTCCCCTGTAACAAACTTCTTGACTAAATCAGCTTTATGAACAGTTTGTTGAGGTGCATGTCCTGATGGACCAGCTGTATCAGCATCTAAATTACCAGCAGCTTCACCAGTAGTTTCTTCATTAGCAGCATCAGAACTTGTAGATTATGCAGTATCAGCATCCTCTGATAAAATAGCAGTATGTGAGGCTATAGAGGCTTCAACATTTTCCTCTAAATTCTGATCTGCAGCCAGGTTCTGATCAACATTCAAAAGTGATGTTGTTGATAGAGTGAGTTGAATTGGTGGAGTTTCCAAATACAAAACCTCAGGCACAATCAGGTTATGAATATCAATTTCAATACTTGTACCTGGTTCTTCAGTATGTACTGGATCAAATATATATGACATATGAGGTGTAGGTATGTTAGCTTGAGCAGTTTCTGGTTGTGCAGTTTCTGTTTGTGCAGAAGGAAGTAATTCAATAACAATTGGTTCTGTTGAGATCAGAGATTCCTGATCCCCTTCCTTAGCTGCTTCCACTATATCTTCTGAATCTGACTCAACTATGTCCCTAAGAGCTCTCTATTTCTTTAATTTCCTCAATGGAGGAGACACTGTAGGAGCTTTATCATCAGAATTTAATTTTCTAAGCCTTTTGAGGGGCCTAGAACTCTCAGTTACAGTATCTTTCTGAGAAGAAACCTTCTCAGCTTCTATAATAACAGGTTCTGATATAGGAACATGTTCCTCAACATCTGATTCATCTCGCATAATAATTATCCTTCTCTTCTGTTGAGTCTGAGGTACTTTCTTAGTCCTCTTAGGTTTGGAAGATGAAGGATGCACTGTAGGATCTGAATGTTGAGAAGTTTGAGGTGTTTGTGTAGAGGTGGTAGGTGCTGATGGATGAGGTTCTGATGGTTGGACATTAGGATATACTTCAGTATATTTAACTGGATCGTAGGTTATTAAGGCTTGTTTGACAGATAAAGGAACTAGGAGGGGTCTTAACACAACCTTCTTATTATCAGTAGATAATAAGTCATTAAAAGCTCTTTTAGCTAGTCTGAATGATGAAATTAATTCACTAGCAGATTGGGGCTTATTATCACAACAAAAACTATAGATAAGCTGACAGAATCTAGCAAAATAAACAGTATTTCTATCTTCTGTCATTCTATCCCCAATAAAACCTAAGACACCACTTGCATAATCAAAATCAGTTTGATTTATGAGGGCATACCCGATTTGTTGGCTGAATATGGGGATTGCATCAAAATTAGAGCATTTATTTGCAAAAGGCCTTGGTTATGTAGTCAAAGAAGAAACTCCATTCCCTCCTTATGAAAGATCTCTTCAACTGACCCAGCTTTACCAATGTCCTCTCATACCCCAGACTGGCCATCGTGTTTTGAAGAACTGGCTCTTCAACAGTAGAATAAACACAGTTCTCAGGCAGCTGCAGTGCTTGTCGAACCAGTAGCCAATGTCACAACATACTCATCCTCCCCTGATGAAAAAATAATACCTGGGGACCCTTGAGCATCACCATCATCATATACTCTGCTTCTCCAGAACTCCAATACTTGAGTACCAGAGACTGCTTCAGGTGCGGTTAGAGCGTACCCAATATCAAAACTAGCAAGAAAGTCCTGAATGAAATGAAGTTCTGACGGGGCTTATGACTTGCTAAGAATAACGAAGAAGTTATTAGGAATAAAATTAGCTCCATCAAAAATTATGTCTTTTGGTGCCATCTCTGTAAAAAATTAAGTGAATAAGAGAATGTTTGCAAAGTGTTTGTAAAAAGTCCTGAGAGAAAAACAGCTTCAGAAAATAAAAGAGAGAGAGAGAGAGAGAGAGAGAGAAAGTAAAAGAGATTTAGAATAGAAAAGTAAGGAAAATATTAGAAAATCTTTTATCTCTCATATATATACTCTCTCCACTCAACAGTCATATTTTTGAAGCATGGGATACACTTTACACCTGACACCATTTGAACAGTCAGGAAATGGTTAGAATGAGAATTAATGGGCACGTAAAATAAGCAATAATTACCGTGCACATGCAGTTTTTCAGGACATACACGTTAACCACTAACCCACAATGATAATGACTGTTTTATCTCACATTAACCAATATTCTGTAAAAATATTATCGTTCAAGTAATGGCCAAAAATAAACCAAGTAAATAAATACTGTCACGACAACATCAAAACTTGATTATTATCAGGATTTAAAAGTCATCAGAATATGGCTCTTTAACTCGAAAAGTGAATGTGTATTCCTGTAATTCTTCACACAAATACTGATATGGTTTCATCAGATCTTAATCATCAGAACTTCCATCAGAACTTGTCCTCAGAACTTATGCAATCTGACACATAAACTGTTCATCTAAAATAACATTGATCACCATAGTAATTTTTATTATTCATATGGAGTGTAAGTGTGTGCATTAAGCTAAATATAAGCAAAGAGTAAAGTCTTATTCACTTCAGCACATCTTAGAAATAAGGCATAACTAAGAACTTTACTTAAAATTTGTCATTATTCTGAAGTCTACTTTAGAATGAGTTCATGCATGAGTCCACCTCAACTATTTTGTGCTCATTTTATACATCTTTTGTAATTCTATTTTACAGTGGCTTCCCAGTGCAAGTGAGTCACGACTGCTTATCAGAATTTATGTTGTTATCAGAGTATTTCTCCAGTAATTATAGAGTATGAAAAGTCACCAAGAAAATTTTATTTTGCTTTTCTAATGCATATTACTTAATACCAGCAATGCACTTGGGTCTTCCCTTCCACATTTTTACTCTAGATCTCAAAGGAGTACCTGATTTTTATTTCTTTTCTTTTCTTTTTCTTTTGGTAAGTGAGGCTTATCAGCACTTAGTACATTCACCAGATTTACTAACATCAGAACTTAACAAATAAGAAGCACTATTCTAGTTTTTGACTTAGTAATAAGATACACAAAGTAAACTTAACTAAGCTCAATATCAGAATTTGCTTGTGTTAATAGATTTCCACATAAATAATTACTTCAAACATGGGATCTTTAGTATATTAAGGATTACTAGGTCAGCATCTAGCACAGTTATCCTCATTGGATTGAATAGTCATAGAAATATTCATATCATTATCAGAGTTTAGAAATTCACATCAGACAGCAATCAGCACTTAAGTAATTTTCAATTTAAGCACAGAATACACAAAGATAGTAATATTTGTAAATACTGATCATAAAGTCTGATGTATCGGGACATAAACTAAGCAGATTTAGAGAAAGAACCTGAAACCATTCCAAGTTCATTTACCAATCTTGTAAAAGTAGCTTCACACAGTGGTTTTGTGAAGATATCTGCTAGTTGTTGATCTGTGGGAATAAAATGCAATTCCACTGTACCTTCATCCACATGTTCCCTTATGAAGTGGTACCTAATGCTGATGTGCTTTGTCATTGAGTGCTGAACTGGATTACCTGTCATAGCAATAGCACTTTGATTATCACAGTAAATAGGGATTTTAGAAAATTCTAACCCATAATCCAGTAACTGATTCTTCATCCAAAGAATCTGTGCACAACAGCTTTCTGCAACAATATATTATGCTTCTGCAGTTGATGTGGAAATTGACTTTTGTTTCTTGCTGAACCAAGAAACCAATCTGCCTCCAAGAAATTGGCAGCTTCCACTTGTGCTTTTCCTGTCAATTCTGCATCTTGCAAAATCTGCATATGAGTAACCTATTAGCTTTAAGTCTGATTCTCTAAGATACCACAATCCCAGATCAGCTGTACCCTTAAGGTACTTGAAAATTCTTTTCACAACTATTAAGTGAGGTTCTCTTGGATCTGCTTGAAATCTTGCACAAAGACATGTAGCATACATGATATCAGGTCTACTTGCAGTTAGATAGAGTAGAGAGCCAATCATACCTCTGTAATCAGTAATATCTACTGAGTTACCAGTATCCTTATCCAACTTAGTTGCAGTGGCCATAGGAGTGGATGCACTTGAACAATCCTGCATTCCAAATTTCTTCAACAAATTTCTGGTGTACTTAGATTGACAAATAAAAGTTCATTCTTCATTCTGCTTGACTTGAAGGCCCATAAAATAGTTAAGTTCTCCCATTATACTCATTTAATTATCTTGACTGCATCAGTTTGGCAAACTTCTTACAAAGTCTGTCATTTGTAGAACCGAAAATGATATCATCAACATAGATTTGCACCAAAAGTTCCTTTCCATGGTTGAGGTAGAACAGTATTTTGTCAATAGTTCCTCTGTTAAATCCACTTTCCAGAAGAAACTGAGCTAATTTCTCATACCATGCTCTTGGAGCTTGCTTAAGGCCATAAAGTGCTTTATCAAGCCTGTAGACATGATTGGGAAATTTGGGATCTACAAAGCCTGAAGGTTGTTCAACATATACTTCCTCTTCCAATTCTCCATTAAGAAAAGCACTTTTCACATCCATTTGAAAGACTTTAAACTTCTTGTGAGCAGCATAAGCCAAAAATATTCTTATGGCTTCCAATCTAGCAACTGGTGCAAATGTTTCATCATAATCAATTCCCTCCTGTTGAGAGTATCCTTTTACAACCAGCCTTGCTTTGTTCCTTGTAATTATGCCATCACTGTCAGTTTTGTTTCTGAACACCCATTTTGTACCAACAACTGATCTGTTCCTTGGTCTTGGCACTAGGGTCCAGACTTTATTTCATTCAAATTCATTTAACTCTTCTTGCATTACTTGCACCATATCAGCATCTTGAAGAGCTTCTTCCACTTTCTTCGGTTCAGTCTGAGAAAGAAAAGAATGATAAAGACATTCATTTGATATAGCTGTTCTAGTTCTGACACCTGCATCAGGATTTCCAATAATTAATTCAGGTGTATGTGCTTTAGTCCACTTCCTTGCAGATGGAAGGTTTTCTCTAGAACTGGATGCTCCCCCATGATCCATGCTGTCTCTATCAACATTTTCTGATGCTCCCCCTGAAATTATGCTCTCTAAGTTGGATCCTTCATTATTTGAGTTTCCAGAAATATCAGAACATGAGTTTCCAAAATTATCAGAACTTGGCCCATCAGAACTTGAAGAGCATGTTATAGGTTCTGATGCTTCTTGAGATGTGGTTGGTTCTTCAGTATGCTCCCCATGCATAGGTGCATTTTCATTAGGCGTAGTCACCATAGTTTCAATAACATCAGAATTTAATCCATCAGAGTTTGCAGTATCAGGATTTACAGAATCAGAATTTAAAACTTCATTTTCGAATCTCAGCTGATCATGATCATTGAAATCTTCAAGTCCAGTAATCTTCTTATCATCATAAGAGACATTGATAGATTCCATGACAACCCTTGTTCTTAAATTGTAGACTCTGAAGGCTTTTGTAGAAAGTGGATATCCAACAAAAATTTCTTCATCAGCTTTTAGATCAAATTTGGATAGCTATTCGGGATAAGTCTTAAGAATAAAACACTTGCATCCAAATACATGAAAATACTTCAGATTTGGTTTCTTTTTCTTTACCATTTCATATGGTGTTTTTCCATGCTTGTTAATGAGTGTTGCATTCTGAGTAAAACAAGCAGTTTGCACAGCTTCAACTCAAAAGTAGGTTGGCAACTTTGCTTCATCAAGCATAGTTCGTGCAACTTCAATAAGAGTTCTATTCTTTCTTTCAACAACTCTATTTTATTGTGGAGTTCCAGGTGCAGAAAATTCATGCTTTATTCTATGGTCTTTGCAGAACTCTTCCATGATCAAATTCTTGAACTCAGTGCCATTATCACTTCTTATGATCTTCACAGAATCTTTGACCAATTTATCCAGTTGCTTGACATGATCAATCAAGATAGATGCAGTTTCACTTTTTATGTGCAAGAAATACACCCATGTGTATCTGGTGAACTCATCCACTATGACCATAACATATTTCTTCTTTGCAATAGACATGACATTAACTGGAACAAATAGATCATCATGTAGTAGGTGATAAGGCTCAAGAATTGATGATTCAGTCTTGCTCTTGAATGAAGATTTTCTTTGTTTTGCCTTCTAACACAAAGGCCATCAGGAGCAATTACTGATTTTGGCAATCCTCTCACAAGATCTTTCTTGACTAGTTCACTTATATTGTTGAAAATCAAATGAGAGAGTTTCTTGTGCCAATCCCAACTTTCTTCAATTGATGCTCTACTCAACAGACAGATTGCAGAACCATCAGTACTTGTTGAAAGCTTGGCTTCATAAATGTTACCATGCCTGTATCCTTTCAGAACAACTTTGCATGTATATTTGCTTATAACTTCACAGTGTTCTTCAAAGAAATCTACATGATAACCTCTGTCACAAATTTGACTTACACTCAGCAGATTAGTGTTTAAGTCCTGAGACCAGAGCTACTTTTTCAATGATGACATTCCCAAGATTGATATTGTCATATCCCAGAGTTTTTTCAATGTTGCCATCTCCATAAGAAACACATGGGCCAACTTTCTCCACAAAGTCTGATAGCATATTTCCAGTCATATGTCCTGAACATCCACTGTCCAGAACTAGGATATTCTTCCTGTTGCCCTACAATCACAAAGACCAGTAATGATTAGTTTTAAGGACCCAGACTTGCTTGGATCTTTTGGCCTTTTTAAGTTTGTTAATATTTGCAGCGGATTTAGCATCAGAGTTTATGTTAACAGTTTTATTATCAGAATTTGCAATATCAGACTTTGGATCAGAACTTACACTAGAAGGAATAATGCTAACTTTCTTTACAGAAGGTTTTATTTGATAATAATCATAGTACAAACTATGATATTCCTTACAAGTATAAATAGAATGCCATAAACTACCACAATGAAAATAAGGATTTCGTGGCTTATATCTAACAGACTGACTCTTAACTCCTGATTTTGAAGGTAAGGAGTTTATATTTTTATTCCTCCTGCAAAAAGAAGCCAGATGGTTAGAATTTCCACAGTTATGACATATTTTTCTAGGAGCATTAGGAACAGGCTTATAATTGTTACTTTTGTTCACACCTTCCTTTCCATTCCTATTTTTCCTAGGTGGCTTTACCTTGTTTACATTCTTAACGTCTTTCAGCTTATGCTTAAGCTGCTTCTTAGTCATTAAGCCTATGTTAACTTCGGTTGGCTTATCCTGTTTAGGTTTGTCAGAAGTTATTTTCTCCTTAACTTCTGATTTATCAATATCAGACTTTGCAGTTACAAACTTAACAGGATTTACCTTTGGTTTTTGTTTAACAACTATAGGCTCAGTTAATACAGTTCCCTTACTGTTCTTATCATCTCCATAACCTAAGCCCTCTTTCCAGTTTCCACTACTAACAATATCCTGAGTTGTTTTACCAGAGTTAGTCCAAGTCCTGATAATCTCTCTTTCCTTTTCTAACTCAGTTTTTAGAGATTCATTCATTTTTAACACTTCATCCCTAACATAAAAGGCATCATCTCTATCTTTCTGAGTTTGATGGAACATGACTAACTCCTTTTCTAAATAATCATTCCTCTTTTTATAAGCAAGATTTTCAGAAGTTAATCTTTCACATGTTAAAGTTTGATGTTTATAAATAATGAACATGGTTTAAGATATCTTCTCAACTCATTAATATCATCAGTATGAAATGCATAAGTAGTTTGAGGTACCTTTAAGTCGGCAGTATCAGAGCTGCGATCAGCATTTGCCATCAAGGCATAGTTTTCCTCATCCTCAGAATCTGAAGCATCTGACCATCTTTTCTTCTTTGTGACAAGAGCCTTTCCTTTGTCACTTTTCCCTTTTCTGCAATCTGGAGATATGTGGCCTTTCTCACCATAATTGTAGCATTTAACATTTGAATAATCTCCTTTGTCAGACTTTCCTCCTTTGCCTTCAGATTTTCTGAAACCTTTCTTTTCAGAACTTGCACCTTTCCTGGAAAACTTCTTTCCTCTCCTGAATTTCCTGTACGCAATCTTTGTGATCCCTTTCACCATAAGAGCACACAGCTTCATCATCTCCTCATCATGGTCCATCTCAGGTATACTTTTAGTTTCTGAGTCATCATCACTATCAGAACTTGATGACTTAGTATCAGACTTTGTGATGAGAGCTTTTTCCTTGCCTTTTCTTGAGGCAACTACTTTGGGACTTTCCTCCTTAGCCACAAAGGCAAATGTTCTTGACTTTCTTCCATTCCTCTTGCTTCTTTGTTCCATCTCAAGTTCATGAGTCTTGAGCATCCCATAAATTTCATCAAGAGTTGTTTCATCAAGATTATAGTTGTCTCTTATTATTGTGGCCTTCAAATCCCATCTTTCAGGAAGAGCTAATAGGAACTTAAGATTTGAATCTTCAATATCATACTCTTTGTCAACTAGTGACAAATCATTCAAGAGTTTGACAAATCTGTCATATAAATCAGTCAATGACTCATCAGGCTTTGAGTCAAAGTGCTCATACTCTTGAGTGAGTATTGTCTTCCTGTTCTTCTTGATTGAATCAGTTCCCTGACACCTTGTTTCCAAAGCATCCCATATCTCTTTTGCAGTCTTGCAATTAATTACCCTGTTTGACATGACATTATCTATGGCACTATGCAGCAAGTGTCTTACCTTTGTATCCTTTGCAATTGATGAGATATCTTCAGCAGTGTAATCACTTTTCTCCTTTGGTACAGACTTTGCTGGCTGATCTGCAACTTCTACAGAGAGTTTGGTTGGCATATGTGGTCCTTCATAAATCCTGTCGAGATATTCTGGATCTGTAGCTTCCAGAAACATAGCCATCCTCACTTTCCATATGGAATACTCAGAAGGTTTCAACATAGGGAACTCTTATAGTCTCATATCGACTATGAGTTACAATTTTTGGAGGTTCTTCAGTTTTGGTGGGCTTGGTTGGAGTTTCTTCTTCAGACATGATTGATTTTAGATCTTAAACTGTTTGTATGTTAACAGAAGGCTCTGATACCACTTGTTAGGTCATACACACTGTAGAAGGGGGTTAAATACACTGTTTAGCACAATCAAATCGAATATAAGAACTCAAGTAACAGAAAATAGATTTTATTCAACACAATAAACTCTGTTACAATATGGAACTGTCCTCTCTCAGTGATGAACAAATTATCACGAGAGCTGCTAGAGTTACAAAGAATAATAACTTCGATAATCGTAACACTTATAGTGTAAACTCTATGCCTGTGTTTATATACTACACAGTTACAAGATAATCTTCTAATTGATAAGGAATATAATTCTGCTTCCTAAAATATATCAACTAGTTATCTTTTCTTCCAAGTTTTCTATTCTTTATAGAATTCCTTCTTCATGCATAATTCTTTCTGTCTTAGTCTCGATCTTCTTTCCTTTTAATCAGCCGCTTGCCTTATCTGAAAGTCATCTTAAGTCCTGATATTATCTCCTGATAAATATCTTCTGAACCTTAAGTTCTGATAACTTAAGTTCTGATATCTTAAGTTATGTCTTCAGTATAAGTGTTGATTTCCAGTTAACTAATGATCTGTCCTGTTATGTATGATCTGAAAACTAAACACAAATCTTATTGCACATGACATTATCAAATATATCTAACAACCTCTACCCTTGCTAGGGTTTCCCTGATCATCAGCTTCATCATCTTTCTTCTTCAGTATTTGATCATTAGAGCATTTGGACTTAACTATCTTCTCCCCCTTTTTGGCATCATCTGATAGTAGGAGTGAGAGAAGAAGTTCCACTGAAGATTGGATCTCATCCAATTGAGCCTGATGAGAAGCTTGATTAGCCAGGACCTCAAAGATTTGGGCATGTTGCTTCTCTTGAGCTTTCTCAATTGCTTCTACCTTTTCAGAAATAGGTCTGATAAATCTCTTTTTATCAAGCTTGGTCTCCATATCTAGCTTTTCAGCTTTTTCAAGAAGCTTATCAACCTTTTCTTGAGTTCGTGAGTGTAGACCTTGAAGGTTCTTGGCAGATAGAGCAGTGATCTTGAGCTGTGTCTTGATATCAGAATTTATCACAAGCTCATCAGCTTTAGCAATGTGCTCTGTCAGAACTTCAGAGCTTGGAATGAAATCAGAATCATTCTACTTCTTGGTCCACTCCACACCTCTGTGAGTATCTTCCCAAGGAATAGGAGCATCTTGTTCAACAAATTTATTGACCAATGCTTCCTTTCCAAGTACAGGAGCTGGAGTATGTGCTGAGACACTATCTTCAAAGCTTGATGAAGACTCATTATCCTCTGATAACACAACAGTGTGTGAGGCTATATGAGTTTCTGATTTATCTTCATCTAAATTCTAATCTTCAGGTTCTTGATCCAGAATTGGTGTAGATGGTATCTCAGCATCAACATTTAAGATTGGAGAATGTTGGAGATGTCTGAGCTGTTGTAGGAGTTTCCAAATACAGAATAGTAGGAATGTGCAGCCTATTGATGTCAATTTCAGGACTTAAGCCTGAATCTTCAACTGTAACATCTTCAAGAAGAGGAGAGACAGGAGGTGTAACCACTGTATCCTGAACTGTGTCTTTTGGTTCTGGAAGGGCTTCAATGATAATTGGCTCTTTTGAGATCAGAGATTCCTGATCCCCTTCCTCAACTTCTTCAATATCTTCTGATGGAGACTTAGACAAATTCCTCTTAGCCCTCATTTTCTTCAATCTCCTTGCTAGTGAAGAAGTTTCTTGAGCATCAGAACTAGCAGTTCTCTTTCTCTTCAAAGTATCAGAACTTTGAGCTTTAGCATTTACCTGATGGGTTGACCCTGCTTCTGTATCTTTCTGAAAAACTAAATTTTCAGCTTCAACTATCACAGGTTCAGATGCATGAACCTGTGCTTCCTCCTCATCATCAGGCTCATCCCTTAGAAGCATCCTTCTTCTCTTTATTGGAGATTTAGGAACAGATTGAGACATTTTTGGCCTGGAAGATGAAGGTCTGATGGTATGTGTTGATGGTTGAGGTTGAGATGATTGTGTTGGTTTGAAATATGTCATGATGGAGGGTTGAGTTGGTTGAGGTTGAGATGTGGTTGGTTGTGTAGTTGTTGTAGGTTGAGAGGTGGTTGGTTTGACATCAGGAAATTTAGTAGTGTATGTGGCTGGGTCAGAGTTTACCAGAAACTGTTTGACAGATGTAGGAATTTGGAGGGGTCTCAAAAAAGTTTTCTTATTATCAGCAGATAATATGTCAGTAAATGCTCTCTTAGCAAGTTTAAATAGTAAAATCAACTCACTTGTTAATTGGGGTGTATCAGGGTTACAAAAGCTGTAAATAAGTTGACAGAATCTAGCAAAATATACAGTATTTCTATCTTCTGTCATCCTATCCCCTATGAATCCTAGTACAGCAGTAGCAAAATCAAAATGAGATTGAGTAATCAGAGCATACCCAATTTGCTGACTTAGGATAAGAGTTGCATCAAAATTTGAACACTTATTTGCAAAAGTCCTGGTGATGCAGTCAAAGAAGAAACTCCATTCCCTCCTTATGTGAGGTCTCTTCAATTGACCCAGCTTTGCCAATATCTTTTCATACCCTAAACTAGCCATCATCTGCTGAAGGACTGGCTCCTCAACAGTTGAACTGTAGACACAATTTTCTGGCTAATGTAAAGCCTGTCGAACTGTAGCCAGAGTCACTACATGCTCATCCTCCCCTGTTGAAAAGATGATACTTGGGGACCCATGAGCACCACCATCATCATACATGCCACTTCTCCAAAACTCCAGCACTTGAGTTCCAGAGATGGCTTTTGGTTGGGTCAAAGCATACCCAATCTCAGAGTTAGCAAGGAAATCCTGAATAATGTGAAGTTCTGATGGAGCTTCACCCTTGCTTAGAATAGCCAAGTAATTGTTGGAAACAAACTTAGCTCCATTGAAAACTATGTCTTTTGGTGCCATTTCTGTAGGAAATAAGTGAGAAAATATAGTGTGCACAAGGTGTTTGATAAAAGTCCTGTATGAAAAAGCTTCAGAGAATATTAGAGAGAGAGAATAAGAAAGATTAAAAATAGAAAAATAGGTAAAAGATTAGAAAATCTTTTAGCTCCCATATATATACTCTCTCCACTCAACAGTCCTTTTTAGAAGTAAAACAGACATGTGTACACCTGTCAGCCAGTAAATAGTTAAAGCAGAGTTAGTGGGCACGAGAAATAAGCAATAATTAACGTGCACATTCAGTTTTTCAAGACAAACATGTTTAGCACTAACCCAAATGATTATGACTGTTTTTATCTCACCTAATTATATTCTGATTAAATATGATCGTTACAGTATTTACCATAAATAAGTCAAGTAAAGAATAATGCCACGTAAGCATCAGAGTTTCCATCAGAATTTAATATCAGAACTTGACTATTATCAAATTTTAACAGTCATTAGAATATGGCTTCTGTACTTAAAAAGTGAATGTCTGTTTCTGTGATTCTTCATACAAATACCGACTTGTTTCTTCAGAGTTTAATCATCAGAACTTCCATCAGAACTTGTCCTCAGAATTTATGCATATGACACTTAACTGTTTATCTGAAACAACTTGATCACCACAGTAATTTTCATCATTCATATGGAGTGATAGTTAGTGCATTAGAAAAATATCAGATAAAGATTAAAGTCTGATAAACTTCAGTACATCTTAGAAATAAGGCATAACTAAGAAAAGTGCTTAAAATATGTCATTAATAATGAAGTCTACTATAGGATAAATTTATGCATGAGTCCACCTCAACTGTTTGTGCTTATTTTATGCATCTTTTAGAATTCTTTTTCAAAGTGGCTTCTCAGTGTAAATGAGTCACAACTGCTATCAGAATTTATGCTATTATTAGAATATTTCTCCAGTAATCAGAGAATGTGAAAAGTCACCAAGAAAAATTTATTTGCTTTTCTAATGCATATAACTTAATACCAACCATGCACTTGGGTCTTCCCTTCCACATATTTACTCTAGATCTCAAAGGAGTACCTGACTTTAATTTTCTTTTCTTTCCTTTTCTTTTCTTCAGATAAGTGAGGCTTATCAACATTTAGGTTATCTTTAAGATTTACTGACATCAGAACTTGACAGATAAGAAGCAAGAATCTAGTTTGTGACTTAGTAATAAGATACACAAAGTAAATTTGACTAAGCTCAAAATTAAAATTTACTTGTGTTAATGAATTTCCACATAAACAACTAATTCAGACATGGGATTTCTAGTATGTTAAAGTCTACTAGGTCAGCATCTAGCACAGTAATCCTCATTGGATTGAATAGTCACAGAACATTCAAATCACTATCAGAGTATATAGATCCACATCAGATAACAATCAGCATTTAATGTATTTCAATTTAAGCACATATGACATGAAGATAAGACAATCTGTAAACACTGATCATAAAGTCTGATGCATGAGAACAAAAACTAAGCAGATTTAGAGAAAGAACCTGAAACCATTCCAAGGTCATTTACCAGTCTTGTAAAAGTAGCTTCACATAGTGGTTTTGTGAAGATATCTGCTAGTTGTTGATCTGTTGGAACAAAATATAATTCCACTATACCTTCTATCACATGTTCCCTTATGAAATGGTACCTAATGCTGATGTGCTTTGTCATTGAGCGTTGAACTGGATTACCTGTCATAGCAATAGCACTTTGATTATCACAGTAAATAGGTATTTTAGAAACTTCTAACCCATAATCCAGTAAATGATTCTTCATCCAAAGCATCTGTGCACAACAGCTTCCTGTAGCAATATATGCTGCTTCTGCAGTTGATGTGGAAATTGATTTTTGTTTCTTGCTAAACCAAGAAACCAATCTGCCTCTAAGAAATTGGCAGCTTCCACTAGTGCTTTTCCTGTCTATTTTGCGTCCTACAAAATCTGCATCTGAGTAACCTATTAGCTTAAAATCTGATTCTCTAGGATACCACAATCCTAGATCAGCTGTACCCTTGAGGTACTTGAAAATTCTTTTCACAGCTATTAGATGAGGTTCTCTTGGATCAGCCTGAAATCTTGCACAAAGACAGGTAACATACATGATATCAGGTCTACTAGTAGTTAAATAGAGTAATGAGCCAATCATACCTCTTTAGTTAGTAATATCTACTATTGTACCAGTATCTTTATCTAGCTTGGTTGCAGTGGCCATGGGAGTGGATGCAGTTGAACTATCTTGCATTCCAAATTTCTTGAGTAAATTTCTGGTGTACTTGGATTGACAGATAAAAGTACCTTCTTTATTTTGCTTGACTTGAAGTCCATGAAAATAGCTAAGTTCTCCCATCATACTCATTTGATATCTTGACTGCATTAGCTTTGCAAACCTTTCACAGAGTTTGGCATTTGTAGACCCAAATATGATATCATCAACATATATATGTACCAAAAGTAAGTCCCTTCCATGGATGAGGTAGAACAGTGTTTTATCAATTGTGCCTCTGTGAAATCCACTTTCCAGAAGGAATTGAGCTAAAGTCTCATACCATGCTCTAGGAGCTTGCTTGGAAATTTTGAATCTACAAAGCTTAGAGGTTGTTC
The DNA here is from genome assembly GCF_009905375.1 of Apium graveolens. NCBI lineage: Eukaryota > Viridiplantae > Streptophyta > Magnoliopsida > Apiales > Apiaceae > Apium > Apium graveolens. The sequence continues at coordinate 83,840,160 of NC_133649.1, forward strand.
AACATACACCTCTTCTTCCAATTCTCCATTGAGAAAAGCACTTTTCACATCCATTTGAAAGACTTTAAACTTTTTGTGAGCAACATAAGCCAAAAAGATTCTTATGGCTTCCAATCTAGCAACTGGTGCAAATGTTTCATCATAATCAATGCCCTCCTGTTGAGAGTAGCCTTTAGCAACTAGCCTTGCTTTGTTCCTTGTAATTATACCATCACTGTCAGTTTTGTTTCTGAATACCCACTTTGTGCCTACAACAGATCTGTTATTTGGTCTTGGCACTAGGGTCCAGACTTTATTTCTTTCAAATTTATTTAACTCTTCCTGCATTGCTTGCACCCAATCAGCATCTTGAAGAGCTTCTTCCACTTTCTTTGGTTCAGTCTGAGATAGAAAAGAATGATAGAGACATTCATTTGATGTTGCAGTTCTAGTTTTGACACCTGCTTTAGGATCTCCAATTATTAAGTCAGGTGTATGTGATTTGGTCCACTTCCTTGTAGATGGAAGTTGATTTCTAGAACTGGATCCTCCCCCATGATCAATGCTGTCTCCATCAGCATTTTTTGATGCTCCCCCTGTAGTTATGCTCTCTGAAACTTCAGAATTTGAGTTGGTTCCTTCAGAATTAGAAGAATCAGAGTTTCCAGAATTATCAGAACTTGGCTCATCAGAACTTGATGAATCAGAACTTGAAGAGCCAGTGACAGGTTCTGATGCTTCTTGAGAGTCTTGAGTTGTGGTAGGATCTTCAGCTTGCTCCCCCTAGACATGTACATTTTCCTTTGGAGTTGTTACCACAATTTCAATGACATCAGAACTTAACCCGTCAGAACTTATAGGATCAGAGTTTAAGTTATCAGAATTTACAGTATCAGAATTTAAATCTTCATTTTCAAATCTCAGTTGATCATGATCATTGAAATCTTCAAGTCCAGTAATTTTCTTATCATCAAAAGATATATTGATAGATTCCATGACAACCCTTGTTCTTAAATTGTAGACTCTGAAGGCTTTTGTGGAAAGTGGATATCCAACAAAGATTCCTTCATCAGCTTTTAGATCAAATTTTGACAGCTGTTCAGGATGAGTCTTAAGAACAAAACACTTACATCCAAATTCATGAAAGTATTTCAGATTTGGCTTCTTTTCCTTCACCATCTCATATGGTGTTTTTCCATGCTTGTTTATGAGTGTAGCATTCTGTGTAAAACAAGCAGTCTGCATAGCTTCAGCCCAAAAGTAGGTTGGTAGCTTTGCTTCATCAAGCATAGTTTGTGCAACTTCAGTGAGAGTCCTGTTCTTTCTTTCTACAACTCCATTTTTCTGTGGAGTTCCAGGTGCAGAAAATTCCTGTTTGATTCCATGCTCTTTGCAGAACTCTTCCATGATTGAATTCTTGAACTCAGTGCCATTATCACTTCTTATAATTTTAACAGAATCTTTGACAAATTTATCTAGTTGTCTGACATGATCAGTTAGAGTAGATGCAGTTTCATTCTTCTTGTGCAAGAAATACACCCAAGTGTATCTTGTGAACTCATCCACTATAACCATAGCATATTTCTTCTTTGCAATAGACATGACATTGACTGGACCAAATAGATCAACATGCAGTAGATGATATGGATCAAGAATTGAGGATTCAGTTTTGCTCTTGAATGAAGATTTTCTTTGTTTTGCCTTTTGACATGAATCACAAAGGCCATCAGGAGCAAATACTGATTTTGGCAGTCCTCTCACAAGATCTTTCTTTCCTAGCTCATTTATGTTGTTGAAATTCAAATGAGAGAGTCTTTTGTGCCAATTACAGCTTTCTTCAATTGATGCTCTACTCAATAGACAGATTGCAGAACCATCAGAACTTGTTGAAAGTCTGGCTTCATAAATGTTACCATGCCTGTAACCTTTCAGAACCACTTTTCCTGTAGAATTACTTACACCTTCACAGTGTTCTTCAAAGAAATCCACATGATAACCTCTGTCACAGATTTGACTCACACTGAGCAGATTGTGTTTAAGTCCGTGAGACAAGAGCTACTGTTTCAATGATGACATTACCAAGATTTATATTGCCATATCCCAGAGTTTTTCCCATGTTTCCATCTCCATAAGAAACTCCTGGGCCAGCTTTCTTCACAAAATCTGATAGCAGGGCTTTATTTCCAGTCATATGTCCTGAACATCCACTGTCCAAAACTAGGATGTTTTTCCTGTTGCCCTGTAATCATAAAGACCACTAATGGTTAGTTTTAAGGACCCAGACTTGCTTGGATCCTTTGGCCTTTTTAAGTTTGTTAGCATTTGCAGCGGATTTTATTTCAGAGTTTATGCTAACATGCTGTTTATCAGAATTTATATCAGACTTTGCATCAGACTTTACACTAGAAGGAATTAAAGTAACTTTCTTCAAAGAAGGTTTTATTTGATAATAATCATAGTACAAACTATGATATTCCTTACAAGTATAAATGCAATGCCATAAACTACCACAATGAAAACAACGATTTTATGGTTTAAACCTAACAGACTGACTCTTAACTCCTGACTTAGGAGGTAAAGAGTTTATATCTTTATTTTTCCTATAAAAAGAAGCAAGATGGTTAGAGTTTTCACAGTTATAGCATTTATTTCTAGGAGCATTAGGAACAGGCATATAATTATTGCTTTTATTCACACCTTCCTTTCCATTCCTATTTTTCCTAGCTTGCTTTACCTTGTTGACATTTCTAATCTCTTTCAGCTTATGCTTAAGCTTCTTCTTTGTCATTAAGCCTATGTTGACTTCAGCTGGTTTATCCTGTTTTAATTTGTCAAAAGTTGACTTATCTTTGACTTCTATCACAGACTCTTTCATCTTTTCAGAATCAGACTTTACAGCTTTTTGCTACAAACTTAACATGATTTATCTTTGCCTTAGCAGTTTGTTTAACAATAATTGGCCCAATTTGTTCAGTTCCTTCTTCACTTTTATCATCTCCATAACCTAAGCCCTCTTTCCAGTTTCCACTACTTAATGAATTCTGAGTTGTTCTGCCAGAGTTAGTCCAAGTTCTGATAATCTCTCTTTCCTTTTCTAAGTCAGCTTTTAGAGATTCATTCAGTTTTAACACTTCATCTCTAACATATAAAACATCATCTTTTTCTTTCTGAGTTTGATGAAGAAAAACTAACTCCTTTTCTAAATAATCATTTCTCTTTTTATAAGCAAGATTTTCAGATGTTAATCTTTCACATGTTAAAGTCTGATCTCTATAACTAATGAACATGGTTTTAAGATATAATCTCTACTCAGTAATATCATCAGTATGAAATGCATAAGTTGTTTGAGGTACCTTCAATTCAGTAGTTTCAAGACTGCTGTCAGCATTTGCCATCAGGGAATAGTTCACCTCATGTTCAGAATCTGAAGCGTCTGTCTAGCTTTTCTTCTTTGTGACAAGTGCCTTGCCTTTGTCACTTTTTCCTTTCTTGCAGTCAGGAGATATGTGGCCTCTTTCACCACAGTTGTAGCATTTGACATTTGAGTTGTCTCATCTGTCAGACTTTCCTCCCATGCCTTCAGACTTTCTGAACCCTTTCTTATCAGAACTTCCACTTTTCCTGGAAAACTTCTTGCCTTTTCTGAATTTCCTGGGCTATCTTTGTGATACCCTTTACCATAAGAGCACACAATTTCATCATCTCTTCATCAGCATCTATTTCAGGTAAACTTTCAGTTTCTGAATCATCATCATCAGAATATGATGACTCTGAATCAGACTTTATGATGAGAGTCTTTCCCTTGCCTCTTTTTGAGGCAACCATTTTAGGAGATTCCTCCTCAGCCTTAAGAGCAACTGTTCCTTGACTTTCTTCCATTCCTCTTTCTCCTTTGATTCATCTCAAGTTCATAAGTCTTGAGCATACCATAAATTTCAACAAGAGTAATTTCAGTAAGGTCATAGTTGTCTCTTATGGTAGTAGACTTCAAATCTCAATTTTCCAGGAAGAGCTAAAAGGAATTTTAGATTTGAATCTTCAAGATCATATTCATTGTCCACCAGTGACAGATCATTCAAGAGTTTGACAAACCTGTCATATAATTCAGTTAAAGACTCGTTAGCTTTTGAGTCAAAGTGCTCATACTCTTGAGTGATTATAGTCCTCCTATTCTTCTTGATTGCATCAGTTCCCTGACATCTTGTCTCCAAAGCATCCCATATCTCCTTTGCAGTTTTGCAATTAATTACCCTGTTTGACATGACATTATCAATGGCACTATGCAGCAAATGTCTTACCATTGCATCCTTGGCAATAGATGAGATGTCTTCAGCTGTGTACTCACCTTTCTCCTTTGGTATGGTCTTTGCTGGTTGATCAGCAACTACAACAGAGAGCTTGGTAGGCTTATGTGGTCCTTCATTAATTCTGTCAAGGTATTCAGGATCTGTAGCTTCCAGAAACATAGCCATCTTCACTTTCCATATGGGATACACAGAAAGTCTCAGTATGGGAACCCTAATAGTCTCATATCGACTGGTGGGTTTGAGTTTCTTCAATTTTGGTGGGCTTGGTTGGAGTTTGTGCTTCTTCAGACATGATTGTTTGGATCTTTACTGTATGTGTGTTAACAGATAAGCTCTGATACCAATTGTTAGGTCACACAACACTGTAGAAGGGGGTTGAATACAGTGTTTATATAATCAAATCTATTTAACACAAGTATGTAACAAAGATCAAGTATATTGAATAAACTCTGTTACAATAAGAACTGTTGTGCTCTCTCAGTGATGAACAAATATCACTAAGAGCTGCTAGGTTACAATGTATAATCTTCTCGATAATGATAACACATATAGTGTAAACCCTAAGTCTGTGTTTATATAGTACACAATTACAAGATAACTTCTAATTGATATGGAATATAATTCTGTCTCCTAAAATATATCAATCAGATATCTTCTACAAGTCTTCCAGTCTTCTAACTCTTTCCATGCATATCTTCTTTTGTTTTAGTCTCGATCTTCTACTGTAAATCAGCTTCCTTCCTTATATGAAAGTCTTCCCGCACTTAAGTTCTGATATGACCTTAAGTTCTTATATTAAATTCTAACTTCCAGTAAGTCCTGATTTCAGTAAGTCCTGATATGTCCTATTTGTTAAGATCTGAAAACTAAACATGAATCATATTAGACATGACATCTCAAATATATCTAACAATATTTTATTTTTATCCCATTTTATTTGAGAGAACATAAAAGCCCAACTTCAGTTTAGTTTTGCTTTTATCCCTCTCTACTGCAATTAAATGTTCTCTTCTCTCTCAAAACAAAACCCCTTTCTCTCTGCAATTTTCCTTACTTTAACAATGGCACCAGTAGTAAAAATCATGTCTCAGTCTGGATTCGTGTATGAGAAAAACAACTTTGTGGCACTAGTGAACAAAGAGATTCCAGCATCTGAGGATTATCAGAAAATGATGGATTTTGTGAAAGGATGCAAGCTTAGTCATGCCATGCTGGAATCACCCACAATCTCCTGTGATGTTGTGAAAGAGATATGGACTACTGCTGTGTACCAAACAACTGACAAAACCATCACTCTCTCCATTAAAGGTAAAGAACATTGCATTAACAGTGATATTATCAAAGCATGCTTTAAAATTCCTGATAACACTACTACTAAGCCACACATAGATGCTGATATAGTTAATTTTCTTAATTCTATGGGCAATGCACTTCCTACCACTAAGTTAAGTGAAATTAGGAGGCTAGGTCTTAGGAAAGAGTGGAGTTATTTGTGTGATGTAGTTACCAAAGTATTTTCTAGTAAAGTAAGTAACTTTGATTCTATCAACACTACAATGCTTAACATGATTCTTACTGATAAATACTACAATTTCAATGATGCCATTATGTTTGAGTTAGGATACAAGTTAGGGGAATCAAAAAAAGATCTAAAAGTGTTTATTGTGCTAGATTCTTCATGATTATTGCTAACCATGTTTGTGAGAATCTTGTCATTGAGAACCCAACCAACAAACTGGATTGTTGGGTTCAAGAAAGAAGAGTGATTGCAGATTTTAACAGATCCAATCACCACAAAGAGGTGCCCCTTGTCTATTTGCCTATCATGGAGGGCCCTCACGTAAGTGAAGTAATCACCACTGTCTCAACCATTTCCACTTCTCAAATTTCTTTGCCATTGAGTGTGGCTATGGCATCTATGTCAATGACCCAACAGATGCCTACCCAAGCCACAAAACCTAAATCTTCTAAATCCAAGTCAAAGAAACCACACTCTGGTGTCTCTCAAAAGATGCCAGTTTCAAAATCCACCAAAACCAAAGAGGGGAGTGTGAAGGGTGGTAAGCTAGGTGAGGGACATGGTGAACATAAAAGAAGCCCTAAGGATAAGGTTGGAGAGGTGAGTGAATCCCAGCCTAGCCACACTGCAGTTTCCCAACAAATTGCAGTGATTAATAAGGATAATAGCTCATTGCTAGTTACATCCTCCCAAAAGGCTGTGACTATTGAACAAAGCTCACAGCCAAGAGAACAGGCCAAGAGGGTAAGGGACACAAGCTCACCCCAAACTTATGCCAGAAAGAAGAAATCTAAACACACCGGGGATGCACAGGGATCACACACAGTGCAAACTGCAGCTAAAAACTCAGTCACTGCACCATCTCAAATTCAGTTTGATGTGACTCCAATAAATGTGGAGTCACAACCAAAATCTTTGACCATTGAAGCACCAAACACACCAAACTCTCCCACCAATTCTCTGGATATGGATATGATCAACACATCAAACCCTGATTCTCCTTCTTTAACTCTGTTGGAGAAGCCAAAATTCAAAGCAAGTGAGCATCATCTTTTAGATGATTTGTTGGCTCACTTGCCAATTCTTTCAGGAACTGTTGAGACTTCTGTGCCAAAATTTTCATCAATCTGCACCGAGTCCACAATAGTTTCTACTCCAAACCCTATCATTTCTTCTATACCGGTGGTTATTGTTCATCCGTCGGCTAGTGATTGTATCCCGACGGATATGCCTAACAGCATTCATCCGTCATCTATTCTAACTACTACCCCAACGGATGTTCCTCATCCGTTGGTACTCACAACACAAGCTGAATTTTCAAAAATTGTTTCCAGTGTAGATGAGTTAGTGGTTGTACAATCACTCCTAGGTTTGAGGGAAGGGAGTGAACATAGTGAGAGGCTGAGTTGCTCTCAGGCAAAAGGAGAGGAAATGAGAGAAACAATGTAGACTATTTCTTCCAGTCTGGAAAAAGTGAGTGAGGGGAGTTCCACCTTAGTAGGTGAAGGTGAGGGTGTGAGGGTGGTGAGCCAAGGGGAGCCATTGATGCAAGAACAGAGAGAAATTGAGAGAAAAATAGGTACAACTGAATGGAAAGAGCCCATTGTAAGTGAGTTAATGGATATCAATGAGGCTGAAAAGAAACAACTAATTCAGCAAGAATATTAATTTGTCTTAGATTATGTTTCTTATGAAGCTGAGGCATTTACTCACCCTGATAATGGCATGTCAAACAGGGTAATTAACTGCAAGACTGCAAAGGAGATATGGGATGCCTTGGAAATAAGATGCCAGGGAACTGATGCAATTAAGAAGAACAAGAGGACTATACTCACTCAAGAGTATGAGCACTTTGACTCAAAACCTGATGAGTCATTAAGTGGTTTATATGACAGAGTTGTCAAACTCTTGAATGATCTATCACTGGTGGATAAGGAATATGATCTTGAAGATACTAATCTTAAATTCCTTTTAGCTCTTCCTGAAAGTTGGAATTTGAAGGAAACTACTATAAGAGACAACTATGCTCTTGATGAAACAACTTTTGATGAAATTTATGGTATGCTCAAAACTCATGAACTTGAGATGGATCAAAGAAGCAAGAGGAATGGGAGAAAGTCAAGAATTGTTGCTCTTAAGACTGAGGAGGAATCCCCCAAAGTGGCTGCCTCAAAGAAAGGCAAAGGAAAGGCTCTCATCACAAAGTCTGATTCAGATTCATCAAGTTCTGATAATGATGAAGATTCAGAAACTGAAAGTCTATCTGAGATGGATGCTGATGAAGAGATGATGAGATTGTGTGCTCTTATGGTGAAGGGTATCACAAAGATAGCCTACTAGAAATTCAGAAGGGGAAAGAAGTTTTCCAGGAAAAGTGGACGTTCTGATAAGAAGGGATTCAGAAAATCTGAAGGCAAAGCAGGAAAGTCTGACAAAGGAGATTACTCAAATGTTAAATACTATAATTGTGGTGAGAAAGGCCACATATCTCCTGATTGCAAGAAAGGAAAAGGTGACAAAGGTAAGGCACTTGTCACAAAGAAGAAAAGCTGGACGGACACTTCAGATTCTAAAGATGAGGTGAACTATGCCTTGATGGCAAATGCTGATAGCAGTTCTGAAGCTGCTAAGTTAAAGGTACCTCAAACAACTTATGATTTTCATACTGATGATATTACTGAGTTGAGATCTTATCTTAAAACCATATTCATTAGCTATAGAGATCATACCTTAACATGTGATAGGTTAACTTTTGAAAATCTGGCTTTTAAGAAAAGGAATGACTATTTAGAAAAAGAGTTAGTTATGTTCCATCAAACTCAGAAAGAGAGAGATGATGTTTTTTATGCTAGAGATGAAGTGTTAAAATTGAATCAATCTCTAAAAACTGAGCTAGAAAAGGAAAGAGAGATTATCAGGACTTGGACTAACTCTGGCAGAACAACTCAGAATTTGCTAAGTAGTGGAAACTGGAAAGAGGGCTTAGGTTATGGAGATGATAAAAGTGAAATAGGAACTGAACAAATTAAGCCAATTATTGTTAAACAAACTACTAAGCCAAAGGTAAATCCTATTAAGTTTGTAGCTAAAACTGTAAAGTCTGATTCTGAAAAGATGAAAGATATTAATACAGAAGTTAAGGCAGAGTCAACTTATGACAAATTAAAACAGGATAAACCAGCTGAAGTTAACATAGGATTAATGACAAAGAAGCAGCTTAAGTATAAGATGAAAGAGATTAAGAATGTAAACAAGGTAAAGCCACCTATGAAAAATAGGAATGGAAAGGAAGGTGTGAATAGAAAAAATAATTATAAGTCTGTTCCTAATGCTCCTAGAAAGAAATGCAATAACCGTGGAAACACTAACCATCTTGCTTCTTTTTGTAGGAAGAATAAGGATATAAATTCTTTACCTCCTAAATCAGGAGTTAAGAGTTAGAATGTTAGGTTTAAACCATAAAATCATTGTTTTCATTGTGGTAGTTTATGTCATTCCATTTATACTTGTAAGGAACTTCATAGTTTGTACTATGATTATTATCAAATAAAACATTCTTTGAAGAAAGTTAGCATTATTCCTTCTAGTGTAAGTTCTGATGCAAAGTCTGATACTGTAAATTCTGATAAGAAAAATGTTATCATAAACTCTGATGTTAAATCCACTGCAAATGTTAACAAACTTAATAAGGCCAAAGGATCCAAGCAAGTCTGGTTCCTTAAAACTAATCATTAGTGGTCTTTGTGATTGCAGGGCAACATGAAAAACATCCTAGTTCTGGACAGTGGATGTTCAGGACATATGACTGGAAATAAAGCCCTGCTATCAGACTTTGTGGAGAAAGCTGGCCCATGTGTTTCTTATGGAGATGGCAACATTGGAAAAACTCTGGGATATGGCAATATCAATCTTGGGAATGTCATCATTGAAAAAGTAGCTCTGGTCTCAGGACTTAAACACAATCTGCTGAGTGTTATTCAAATCTGTGACAGAGGTTATCATGTGGATTTCTTTGAAGAACACTGTGAAGTTGTAAGCAAATCTACAGGCAAAGTTGTTCTGAAGGGATACAGGCATGGTAACATTTATGAAGCCAAGCTTTCAACAAGTCCTGATGGTTCTGCAATCTGTCATTTAAGCAGAGCATCAATTGAAGAAAGATGGGATTGGCACAAGAAACTCTCTCATTTAAATTTTAACAATATAAATGAACTAGTCAAGAAAGATCTTGTGAGAGGACTTCCAAAATCAGTATTTGCTCCTGATGGCCTGTCAAAAGGCAAAACAAAGAAAATCTTCATTCAAGAGCAAGACTGAATCATCAATTCTTGAGCCTTATCACCTACTACATGTTGATCTATTTGATCCAGTGAATGTCATGTCTATTGTAAAGAAGAAATATGCTATGGTCATAGTAGATGAGTTTACCAGATACACATGGGTGTATTTCTTGCACACAAAAAGTGAAACTTCATCTAACTTGATTGATAATGTCAAAAAAATGGATAAATTGGTCAAAGACTTTGTGAAAATCATAAGAAGTGATAATGACACTGAGTTCAAGAATTTGATTATGGAAGAGTTCTGCAAAGACCATGGAATAAAGCAGGAATTCTCTGCTCTTGGAACTCCACAACAAAATGAAGTTGTTGAAAGAAAGAATAGAACTCTTATTGAAGCTGCACGAACTATGCTTGATGAAGCAAAGTTACCAACCTACTTTTGGGCTGAAGCTGTGCAGACTGCTTGTTTTACTCAGAATACAACACTTATCAACAAGCATGGAAAGAGACCATATGAGGTGGTGAAGAAAAAGAAGCCAAATCTGAAGTACTTTCATGTATTTGGATGCAAGTGTTTTGTTCTTAAGACTCATCCTGAACAGCTATCCAAATTTGATCTAAAAGCTGATGATGAAATTTTTGTTGGATATCCTCTTTCCACAAAAGCCTTAAGAGTCTACAATTTAAGAACAAGGGTTGTCATGGAATCTATCAATGTCTCTTTTGATGATAAGAAGATTACTGGACTTGAAGAATTCAATGATCATGATCAGCTGAAATTTGAGAATGAAGTTTTAAATTCCGATTCTGTAAATTCTGATAGTCTAAATCCTGATACTGCAAACTCTGATGGGTTAAACTTGATGTTATTGAAACTTGTGGTGACTACGCCAAAGGAAAATACACCTGTGCAGGGGGAGCATATTGAAGATCCAACCACATCTCAAGAAGCATCAGAACCTAGAATAGGCTCTTCAAGTTCTGATTCATCAAGTTCTGATGGGCCAAGTTCTGATAATTCTGGAAATTCAAATTCTGAAGAATCCAACTCAGAGAGCATAATTTCAGGGGGTGCATCAGAAAATGTTGATGGAGACAACATGGATCATGAGGGAGCATCCAGTTCTAGAGACCACCTTCCATCTGCAAGGAAGTGGACTAAATCACATACACCTGACTTGATTATTGGAGATCCTGAAGCAGGTATTAGAACTAGAATAACAACATCAAATGAATGTCTCTATCATTCTTTTCTTTCTCAGGCTGGACCAAAGAAAGTGGAAGAAGCTCTTCAAGATGCTGATTGGGTACAAGCAATGCAAGAAGAGTTAAATGAATTTGAAAGAAATAAAGTCTGGACCCTAGTGCCAAGACCAAAGAACAGACCAGTTGTTGGTACAAAATGGGTGTTCAGAAACAAAACTAATAGTGATGGCATAATTACAAGAAATAAAGCAAGGCTGGTTGCAAAAGGATACTCTCAACATGAGGGAATTGATTATGATGAAACATTTACACTAGTTGCTAGATTGGAAGCCATAAGGATATTTCTGGCTTATGATGCTCACAAATAGTTTAAAGTCTTTCAAATGGATGTAAAAAGTGCTTTTCTTAATGGAGAATTGGAAGAAGAAGTATATGTTGAACAACCTCCAGGTTTTATAGATTCAAAATTTCCTCATCCTGTCTTCAGACTTGATAAAACACTTTATGGCCTTAAGCAAGCTCCAAGAGCATGGTATGAGACATTAGCTCAGTTTCTTCTGGAAAGTGGATTTAACAGAAGGACAATTGACAAAACCTTATTCTATCTCAACCATGGAAAGGACTTACTTTTGGTGCAGATATATGTTGATGATATCATTTTTGGTTCTACAAATGACAGACTTTGTAAAAGGTTTGCTAAGCTAATGCAGTCAAGATATCAAATGAGTATGATGGGAGAACTTAACTATTTTGTGGGCCTTCAAGTCAAGAAGAATGAGGAAGGAACTTTTATTTATCAATCTAAGTACACCAGAAATTTGTTGAAGAAATTTGGAATGCAAGACTGTTCAAGTGCATCCACTCCTATGGCCACTACAACAAAATTGGATAAGGATACTGGTACATCAGTAGATATTACTGATTATAAAGGTATGATTGGCTCACTACTCTATCTAACTGCAAGTAGACCTGATATTTGTATGCTACCTATCTTTGTGCAAGATTTCAAGAAGATCCAAGAGAACCTCACTTAACAGCTGTGAAAAGAATTTTCAAGTACCTTAAGGGTACAGCTGATCTAGGATTCTACCTCTACTCAACTTGATGCTAACAAAAAGGGGGAGAATGATTCACTTGTTCCAGTTAGTCAAGGAGAGACAATCAGTGAGGGGGAGAGTGTGCTTAACATTCAAGTCAGTCAAGTAATTGTTCCAGAAATTACTTATCCTAAGCCACCAGTTTTGGACAGCATTGATCTGATCTAGATAGCAGCTGCTAAGTTAAATTCAAAGTCAGATTTCAAAAATCTTGATGTTGCAGCAGCTGAAAAGGAATTAGATGATAAATGGAATAAGATTGATGAAGAAATTCAGAAGAAATTTGGTCAGATAAAGAAACCAGACAAGATCTTTCATCACTACTCTCAAGTCAAGCAAATTTCTGTGAATGAAATGAGTCTGAGTTATTTGGAAAAGGGCTAAACTTCATGCATTAAGTCTCCAAAAGCCAACCTGGTTTTGAAGCCTAAAAGGAACTATCTAAAGTCATCAGACAAGAATCCCTTGGATCTCATGTTTGAGACTCCAAAACCAGATGAAAAGAAGCTGTTGGCAAGGTCCATTGCATTCTTCAAAGATCCAACCGATTCAGTATAAAAGAAGAGAATTGCCAAAATCTACAGGAATGGAAAAGAGATTTGTGTGGCGGCTGGACACCCTCAGTTTGCAGCAGCTAAAAAGGAGGAAAAAGAAAGAATCAAGCAAGAAAAGATGCAAGCTGCTTTAGATGCTAAGAAGCTCAAACAGAAGAAAGAGCAAGCTGCTATCGTAGCCAAGCTTAAAGTTGTGAAAGCTGCAACTGAAATCTCTGAAAAATAACATGTGGTATCTGAAGCTCAGGATCAGAAAATGCTAAAGGAACCTCAACAGATAAGAAAACCAAGATACAAATAAAGAATCAAGAGAAAATTGGACTTCAGTGATGAGGAAATGGAAGATTACATTCCCAAATAGTCTACAATCTCAACTCAAACATCCAAGCCTTTAGAAGTGTAGGATGACTTTAAGGTGGATATTACAAAGAACTTTCATGGTGAGCCAATAGTTCCCAAGGAAGAGCCTATAGACTGGGAAAGTATGCCTATTCCTGAACTCAATCTACCAATCTTCAACAAGCCAAAGAAGACAAAGACAAGAGCAATCAAGAAGGTCAAGCCTATGAGTTTCAGATCCAAAACCCCAACCAAAGCTCAATCAACTGTCAACAAGGGGGATCTTCTATACATCAGTGACATTAACGAATTTTTAGATATAAATCTCTACATGGATGAACTAGAAGAAGTGAGATCAATTGATGCTCACAGTAATCTCCCTGAAAGACTAGTGTTCAAGTACAAGGGTGGGAAAGAGATCATATGGCCCCTTCACAGGATTCTTTAAGAAAGCTGTTATGTTTTGATAAAAATCTTCTCATCATTCAAGAAAAAATTGGGTTCAATGTGACTGCTAAGAGAATGGTACTAAAGAATATAGAAGATCTAAGGAGCAACAAAACCTTAGATGCACTCCCAAGGACTCTATCAATTCCCTTCACAGGAAATAGAGTGCATTTGAGGCCTCACTGGCCGATGGAATTTATGGATGATAAAGGTGTAAGAAGATTCTTCAGACTGGATGACCAATTGAGTATCTCTAGCAATGAGACTCTATTGGAAATGCAAGAAAAGCTGGATCTATCAAATGCTGAAGAACTTAAATTTCACAGACAACTCCAAAGTCAAATAGAAGAAAACAACAGGAAGCTTAGGAAGAAATCAAGACCATCAAGGAAATAGAAATCATCTACTCAGACTAGAGGAGCACCTTGATAATGATTGTGAGAACTCTTTGTACACTTTACTTTGTTCAATTTTCAATAAATTTGTAAAACTTACTAGTTTCATCTACTATTATTCAGTCTATACAGTTAGGGTGTTTTGTTATCATCAAGTTTCTCTTAATTTATGGCTACAATTCCAGTAGACATAAATTAGGGGAGATTGTTAGGAATATGTTGTGAACTTGATGATAAGTTAAATAAAAACCTTAGTAGATTTAACTTAGTGTTTTTGTAGCTCTCGATGGATGTTCTAATATAAGTCCCGACAGATGATCTTTATAGTCCCGACATATGACAATTGAACATCCATCGAGAGTGTTGCTTATGTAATAATAAGTATTGCAGCACATTTCTGCAAACAACAATGTTTTAGTCTAGTAGATTCTGTAGGATTCTCTAAGTCATGTTGACTACTAGATTGATATACAGAATAAATTGCCTAATTGTAAATATGAGATGTCTTGTAATTTTGTATAAGTGAAATGGAGTTAAGTGACAGAAAGGCTTCCAACAGATGATATACAAAGACTACCGACGGATAATCAACAAGGCTCCCGACGGATGACCAACACAGTCCCGACGGATGATCATAATTCAAAAAGAGCAGTTGACAGTGACAACACAGTCACATGCGTCGGGTGTTTGCAAATGGAATGTGGCAGCCTAATTACAAGTTTTAGAGAATAAAGAAGCATTACCATTTCCATGCAATTATGAAGATATTCAAAGATGCTGGAATAGAGTAGTGAAATAACATGGAGTTAGACTAGATATAAGTTTGTCTTATTATCTGGTCTACTGTCATGTGACTTGGTAATATATAAACCAAGTGTAGTAAGTAGAACATATAGCTGAGTAAGCATAATTTTAAGAGAGATAGAAAAAGCTGTATCTGGTAAAAATTTCTCTGTAAGTTTGTAAGTTCACTTGTAAGCAGCTGTGTGCTATTCAATCATCACATAGTTCTCATACTAATATATATCTCTGGTGGATAAGTTCAAATCCACTAGAAAGTTTTAAAGCTTTGTGTTTTATTACTTTGTGTTTTGATTTCAATTCAAGTTTCATTCCGCACTTCTTGAAAAATCAAACACTGTTATATATATTAAGTAAGAACAGTCTTAAAATTTAAAAAGGAGCCAAAATTACATTCAACCCCCCTTCTGTAATTCTTATTGCATTGTTTGGGAATAACAGTTTCGATAACCGAAAAAGTGTAGGAATATTTAATTTCTCAGAATGGATTTATAAAGTGATATTCTTAATCTAGGAATTAAATAAACTTAGTTGGGTTCATCAGAATTTGGAAATAAGCAAGTTGAAAACTGTGATAAATAGTGCCCGATGAATAGTAAAAAAATTCGGTCTCCGATCGATCCCATATTTCATCGGATTCTCCGGGATGAAAAATAGTGACTACGTGTGTCATTATAAATAGTATCTGAGGCATATAAATTACAATTTTAGAGGAAGAGTAGATCGAAGGAGAAACGATAAGTGAAGTGTATTGAAGAAGCTCTAAAAAGAAAGCAAACTTGAGTGACTAACTTGCACTTTGACCAAACCTTTGATATAAATTATAAACCATCAAACAAAGCCTTAGATCCCAGCTAATTCTCCTCCATTTTAATGAAAGAAACCAAAGCTAGGAAGAGGAGGAAGATGAATATGCTTGAGAGTAATTTCTCTACCATTTCTCATGTTCTTGGACTCGAATCGAAGGTATTCTCGAGCCCGCTCTTTTAAAGGTAAAATCTATCCTACCCACCATTTCTAGCATGATATTTTCTTAAGTTATACAGGCTGATGAATAGTATTTTCCTAAATTAAATTGCTTGAAACTTATAGATGAAAGCATGTATGTATTGTTTATGTTAATGGTTGATGTTTTAAGCGATTAGATGAGTTGTCGTTGAGTTTTGGAGATTGGGTTTTGAATTTTGCTTGAGTTTAATGGAGGATTTGACTGAGTAGAGGGAGTATAAGGTGGATGGTGAGTTGGTCTTTGACTGGAGTTGATTTGGTTAAGTTTTGATTTTGGGAAACGTCCCGTTTATAGCCGTCGTAATGTTCGCGTAACATTACCCATTGTAGGCTATTTTGTAGCACATTTTACAAACTATAAAACTTTGTAAGAGACTTGACTTTTAAAATATTTTCGTCGAGTTAAACTCTTAATTTTGAAACAAAAATTTTATGATAAATATTACAAATACCCAAGAATAATTTGGAAGTGGTTTCATATTTAAATATGAATTTCTTGATTTATCAAAATTGTTAGAGTGCGAATCGCGTAATAGTAATTCTCAGGAAAGTCAACTCTAGAGGCACTACTTTGACCATCCGTTCTGACCAAGATAAAAGGGTATTTTCAAATCGGTTAAAACATGGAAATTGTTGAGGATTATCATGAATACCTATTGGTGTAGAGAATGAACGTAAAGATCATGGATTAAGTATAAGTTGTACTTGTGTTTACTGGACTCGATATAGGTTTGTGGATTAGTATCGAGATTTTGGCAAGTAATGAGTTAATGGAGTTAATTATGTTTCTTAGTTTTTTATTAGCTATTGAAGCTAATATAGAATATCATATCAGTTGATGGAACCATTCGGAGCGAGTGGAGCTCTGATGACATTAAGGACTGTGAGAACCCTTGAGACTATATAGCTGGACTTCAGGCAAGTTTTCCAACCTCGTACTCTAATTTCAAAATATTATATCCTTATTTTTGCATAAAAGAGGTAAGTATGTTATGCAATTTTCATAACCCTATGCTTTACATAATAAAACATACTTTTGTTATTTATGCAAAATTCTTGAAAACTATATCTTACTTATCACAGAATAACTTATTCTTATGAAGCAAGTTTTCTACCCGTATTACTATTGTTGTGATGATATATATATATATATATATATATATGCATTATCTTGAGATAATTGTATGAGTATTGTTAGCAAAGTCTTGTGATATATATATGCATGTATGTTTTCATAAATATGTTAATATGATATATATATATATATATATGCATGTATGTTTTGAAATCGTGATATTTCATTATCAAATACAATTGCTTTAAAGTAGAGCTTGCATTATACATATGCTAGTATTTAATAATATTTTGTGTATCCCCTTAGAGTAGGGCATACAAGTTGAACATTTTACCTAAACCGAGAGGCGATGTTCCCGATTATATTATATATATAGTTTTTAAAATTATCAGTCGAATAATATTTATTCGATAGTTTTAAATTATAAGTGAATTTTATTTTATGAATATTTATTTAAGAGTTTTATTACGATCAAAGATTATTTTAATTATTTGAATAGAGATTTTACTTATGAAACTTATTTTAATTATTAAAGGAATATTAGTTTGAATATTCATTCGAGGGCTTATGACTCAGTTTATTTTATTAAATAATATTCTTTATTTTCTTAAAAAAATAATGTTTCGATATTCGCATAATAATTTGAAAAATAATTGATATTATTTAAATCATTCTTATTTTAAATATTTTCAGAGATTATTTTCAAACTTTATCAAAACTATTTTCAAAAGAATAGAGAGGAATCCAAAACCCGTTTTTAAGTTTAAATCTCGTTTATGAAGGGGATTTAAATATTTGCTCAAAAATAGGGGATCCTGCTCAGTGTTGTATTTTTATATTCGCAACAAAATTGCCGATTAGATAGAAAAATTTTGATTACTTACCCAACACTCGGGAAGTAAATTCTTGGAATAAGTTTAATCCATTAACATGCATCGCCTGGAAAATACCGGTGAGTTATTCTTTTAAACTAGATATGGCTGCTTGGTAGAGCTGTATCAACAAGTTTCTACTTGGGGAAAGGGGAGACGAGCTTTACGTTTCAGAGCCATGGATTTCATCTGAACTTGGCGTAAGTGGCCGAGTGGCGCCGGCTCAGCCTTATATTATTGGCCTAAATGGCCCAGAAGTTTTGCTGAGACGACCCATTTCTAAGGAGTCCGGCGTTCGGTCGACAAGTAAATCCGACTGTTCTCCTCTACATGTAGAAAATTGTGGGGTTGTACTACTGCGACTGATCATCGTAAGGTTTCTTCTTGGTGCGGCAAACTCCCGAAATGAGTTTATCATCAAGGTTGGATATTTTTGTAACACTATCCAGAGCACCCCGATCGAAAGGCTACGGCTGGTAGACCGATGAGTGTGAAAGAGATGTGTCCTAAGTCCAATCATGTATGATGATTTAGGAATAACTTTTATGTAATCTATTTTGATTTCATTGATATTAATAAAAGTCTTTTTTGGTTTTATTGCGGGCTTTATCTATTTAAGTGTTTAAATAAGATATACCATAGTTTAGAGTAAAGCTTTTTATGGATTATGATGAGATCATAATAATGAGACCTAAAAGATGATAGCTCTAAACTTAAATATTTCCTGGTCGTAGGATTACTAACTGGTAATTAGTAATCCGCAAAGATCGGTACATACTATGCTTGCTTCATTATGAAGGATGTCTGTTCTCATAGACATTTGTGTGGTGACACTATAGCTAGTATGTAGGTGCTTATTATTGAATAAGTTCACTGAACATGACTCACACAACTGAACAACTGATGGAGTTCACTCACGTGTCAGCAGTTGTTCACATAGTGATAGTTGTACAAGTATCCTTAGACTTGAGGTCATCATAGTCATCTTGTGTACAGTGAACTATGCTTTGGTTTAGTTCTTAGTCTCCAGGGACAATTATAAGGGCTCTACTGGGTATAGGAATTTGTACACGAAGATAGTGTATGATCAATAAAGGATCTACCCCTTCCAGTGAAGGAAGAGAATGTTCAATGCTGATCCACTTATGCTAGTTCAGGAATCTCTGGCCAGAGTGAATGAAATTAGAAAGGAGTTTCTAATTTACATTAAATAGAACTAAGCATAGTGAATGAGAAAGCAAATGATTAAATAAGATAGGCTTGACACAAGTTCTATGCCTTGTATTTAATCGTGACATTGCAGGGTAGAAGGAATTGAAACGGTAACTACTCACTGAATAGGTTATTGGTATTCTAAGCAGTGAATTCGTATTATCCGGATAGTCGCGATATACTGAGAAGTATCCCTCACGATGTAGAATAAATATGATTAATTTATTAATTAATCATATTTAATGAATTAGAGAATTTATATAAATAATGATAAAATAGTTTTATTATTATTTATTTCTACTACCGGCTTAATATTGAACCTACAGGGTCACACCATAAAAGAGAATGATTTAATGGTGGAGGAATTAATTAATAATGGCTGGTAATTATTTATTTGTGGAATAATTAATTAATTAGCAGATTTAATAATTGATTAAATGAGATTTAATTAATTCTTAATATTATTAATTAAGAATTTAATTTTGGAAATTAAATCAAGTGAGAGAATTATTTTCTAAAGTGTTTAGAATAGGGATTAATGATTAAAAGGTGTTTTAATTATTAGTTAATTGGTTAATAAGAATAATCAATTAAAGGCTTAATAATAATAATATTTTATGGAAAATTTTCAGCTGAAAATTTTGCCTAAAAATACACTATTATAAACCCTATTTGCCTCAACCCAAATAATTAACCTTAATTCTAAAGTAGAACAAGAGGGAGGCAACTAATTCTCTCAACCTCTTCCTCCTCCATCACATTGTACTCTTGGTGGATACCGGTGGAGTGCTTCACACTTGAGGAGCAGCTGCTAGAGATTTTCGTTCATCATTCTTGGATCGCTATTAAAGACCTCCATCTTTCCATTAAAGTAAAACTTCTTAAGGTAAACATACTGAACTACGAATTAAATATTATTTTTCGCATGGATCCTGCGGAGGGTTTCGGTTTTCTTTTAAGATTTAAATTTACAGTTTTTGTTGCGTTTATGTCCTAAAAACCCTTCAATGGCATCAGAGCTACTTGCGAAAAGTTTTTTATTCATTTATGTGTTTAACTGTTTTCGATATATGAGCATGTACGTGATTCGCCATGATTTGATGTTGATATAATATGCTTATATATGTATGGTTTTGAATATATGATATTCATGTGAGTTGTATAATAATAAGATGATTATGTAATATGTATATATACTGATATATACATGATTTATGTTTGTTCTAATTATCAGAATCATATTAGATACGGATTCTGAATTGGCTGCTGCAGATTTGCTGAAATCTGGGTCTGGTGTCCGATTTATGCAAACGAATACCCTTATTTCATAGGTAAACGAGCGTCTGAACAAAACTGATAGATAAAGCTATCAACGACTCGTCTTTAAGGCGTTTGACGTCGTTTACTGCCCGTAAACAGTGATTCTTGTTTTTCTGATTTGATTCTGATTTTTCTGATTTTTATCATATTTTCTTTTTATGATTAGATCATGGATAATATGATATGTTAAGATTAGATTATGCTTTTATGTCGTCAATCTTTGTAATCATAAATCTCGAATGTAATTCGAGTTATTCTTGTAAGTTCATTAGATTAGTTTTACTTTCAATCTATGTAATGTAATTGAAGACTCAAGAAGGCTATCCAATGAAGGTGATACAAAGAAGAAGACGAGGCATACAAGAAGTCTAAACAAAGAAGAAGACTTATGTAATAAGTAGTTGTATTTATTTCCATCACCATATTAGATTGACCTTGATCTTTATCATGAGCTTGATAAAGATCACATAGGATGGGGCCATAACCAAACACATTTACTTTATGGCACTTTACATTTACTTGTTTATTTAATTTTATATATGAGATATATGCCTATGTTTACTATGCGATGATAGATTTAGGTGAACTTAAATCAATATAAGGGGTGCTCTAGAAAATCTAGAATAGGAATCAGTTTCTTGCCTTAACAATAATATTATGAATACAATCATGAGATTTTTGTGTTTATGAAACACGTAATTAAATATGAATTTTCAATATTGAGAGAAATGATGATTCTGTCAAAAGCAGATTTCTATCTGTAATAAAGGGGTATTAAGTGACGCCTCTTGACAATGCTCCCCCCGATCTGGGAATCATCTGATTATCGATTATTGATTTGAAATATTTAATTTAAAAGGAAGAATCTCTTTATAATATGATTATGATTGTAACGTAATATAATCCCTCTAAAATTAAATAATATCAAGTAGTAATTGGCCAATGACACAACGGGCTTGTGTCGGTCATAGCCTTCCAACATGATAGAAAGTGGTTCTTATTTTTAAATTATTTTCGTTCCGTGCTACAGCCGAGTGCTTTGATTTTGAAATAAGAAATACTTGTCTATTACATAGAGATTGTGTACATTGAATTAGAATCTAAAGGTCATTACGTGCCAAATCCGTGGGCCATTGGAGACTGATTCAATTGTACGAAATGTTGGGTTAGACTTGACTTAGAATATTGAGTTTGTCGTGCCACAGCAGTGACTCAATTATTCAAGAGGCTAAAGTTATATTAGGGAATAACATAAGATGTAATTGACAAGAGTTATCTGCCTATTGAACATCATATGACGTTTCGTGTTACATCCGAGGTTGTGTGATGGAATATAGGATCCCTATTCCCACTAGCATTATGAATGCTTAATTTTCACTTAGGGGGTTGAATAAATTAGATAAACTAGTGGGAGACACTTATGAATAAAGACCCGATTCATATAGTGTTTTGAAATGAAATTGAATATTTGCTAAGTGTTGTTATGTGTTTATCATTTATAGATTTACTATATTCGTCATGTCTTCTGCACTATCACTCCGGAGCATACTAGATGCTCACAAGTTGACTGGTCCTAATTTAGCTGTTTGTTTTCACTGTAACAAGTTGGGGCACTGGAAGAGGAACTGCAAGGTTTACCTTGCAGAATTGAAGAAGAAGAAGGGTAGTAAGACTACTGCTTCTGATTCAGGCATGTTCATGATCGAAGTTAATATGTCACTAGGTCAAATTTCTACTTGAATATTAGATACGGCCTGTGGTTCTCATATTTGCAATTCGTTGCAAGGACTAAAGGGAAGTAGGACTCTTAAAAAAGATGAGGTGATTCTACGTATGGGCAATAGAGAAAGGGTTGCGGCCATATCTGTAGGATTATATAGTTTACATATGCCTACGAGCAAGACTATTATTTTGAATAATTGTTATTACGTTCCCTCTATTGTGAGGAATATTGTTTCTATTCCTATGTTGGATTTGGATGGTTTTTCATTTATTATTAAGAATAATGAATGTTCTATCCTTAGAGATAATGTTCTTTATGGACGTGGTATTTTAAATAATGGTCTGTATGTATGTGACGTAGAGCATGATTTACTTCAGATTGAATAAACTCACAAAAGAAAATGAGATGATGAAAATCTGACCTATTTATGGCATTGTAGGCTAGGTCATATTAGTGAAAATAGACTGCGGACATTGCATAAGGAAGGGTTACTTGACCCCTTTGATTTTGAATCATATCCTACATGCGAGTCTTGTCTATTGGGTAAAATGACCAAATCTCCATTTAGTGGACATGGAGAGAGGGCTGCAGATTTGCTAGGATTGGTACACACAGATGTATGTGGACCAATGTCTACGCAAGCCATGGGTGGATTTTCGTACTTCATTACTTTCATAGATGATAGATCTAGATTCGGATATGTGTATTTGATGAAACACAAGTCTGAAGCCTTTGAAAAGTTCAAAGAATATAAACATGAAGTGGATAAACAAACCATACACAGTATTATAACTCTTCGATCAGATCGAGGTGGTGAATACTTGAATGGAGAGTTTCTAGATTATCTCAAAGAAAATGGTATAGTCTCCCAGTGGACTCTTCCATATACTCCACAGTTAAATGGGGTATCTGAAAGGAGAAATCGAACTTTGTTAGACATGGTTCGGTCCATGATGAGCTATGCGAATCTTCCAGTATTCCTGTGGGGTTATGCATTGGAAACCTCAGCATATTTACTGAATAAGGTGCCTTCCAAATCTGTTCCTCAAACTCCATATGAGATATGGAAAGAAAGGAAACCGAGTCTTAAATACGTTAAGATTTGGGGATGTCCAGCTTATGTCAAGAAAGTTGACCCAGATAAGCTGGAATCTTGATCCGTAAAATGTAATTTTGTGGGATATCCTAAAGAGACTTTGGGGTATTACTTTTACACCGATCATCGGGTGTTTGTCTCCAGACATGCTACCTTCTTGGAAAAGGAGTTTATCCTTGAAGGAAACAGTGGGAGCAAAATTGAACTTGATGTTCAAGAAGCACAAACTACTACGGATCAAGTGGAAACACCTGTTCAAACTGAACAACCTTCTGTGGAACAGCCCATTCGTAGGTCAGGGAGAGTGTCTCGCCAACCTAAGAGGTATTATGGCCTTGTCATTGAGAATGACAATGAGTTGTCAATCATTGATGATGACGACCCTGTGACCTATAATGAGGCTATGAGTAGTGTTGACTCAGAGAAATGACATAGTGCCATGAAATCCGAAATGGAATCTATGTATACCAACCAAGTATGGACTCTGGTTGAGGCGCCTGAAGGTGTTAAGCCTATTGGGTGCAAGTGGGTATACAAAAGAAAGATTGGAGCAGATGGGCAGGTGGAGACCTATAAGGCCAGGCTCGTGGCAAAAGAATTCAGACAAAGGCAAGGGATTGACTTTGATGAAACTTTTTTGCCTGTAGCCCTGTTAATATCAATTCGGATTTTGCTTGCGATTGCTGCTTACTACGACTATGAGATCTGGCAAATGGACGTGAAAATGGCCTTCCTCAATGGGAAACTTGAAGAGGAAGTGTATATGACACACCCAGAGGGTTTTTTTCAAGGGAAATGAACACCTAGTATGTAAGCTGCTGCGAACCATATATGGTTTAAAACAAGCTTCTCGTAGATGGAACATCCGTTTTGATGAGACAATCAAAGAGTTTGGTTTTATCAAAAACATAGATGAACCATGTGTCTACAAAAAGGTTAGTGGGAGCGCGGTAATATTTCTTGTATTGTATTGAAATATGAGATGTCAAGAGAGTTGACACACATAACAACGTAGCAGACCCACTCACAAAGCCACTTTCTCAAAGTCACTTTGATCATCATAAAGACAAGATGGGTATTAGATACCAGAGTGATTGGCTTTAGTACAAGTGGGAGATTGAAAGAGATGTGTCCTAAGTCCAATCATGTATGATGATTTAGGAATAACTTTTATGTAATCTATTTTGATTTCATTGATATTAATAAAGGACTTGTTTTGGCTTTATTGCGGGCTTTATCTATTTAAATGTTTAAATAAGATATACCATAGTTTAGAGTAAAGTTTTTTATGGATTATGATGAGATCATAATAATGAGACATAAAAGATGATAACTCTAAACTTAAATATTTCCTGGTCATAGGATTACTAACTGGTAATTAGTAATCCGTAAAGATCGGTACATACTATGCTTGCTTCATTATGAAGGATGTCTGTTCTCATAGACATTTGTGTGGTGACGCTATAGCTAGTATGTAGGTGCTTATTATAGAATAAGTTCACTGAACATGACTCACACAACTGAACAACTGATGGAGTTCACTCACGTGTCAGCAGTTATTCACATAGTGATAGTTGTACAAGTATCCTTAGACTTGAGGTCATCATAGTCATCTTGTGTACACTGAACTATGCTTTGGTTTAGTTCTTAGTCTCCAGGGACAATTATAAGGGCTCTACCGGGTATAGAAATTTGTACACGAAGATAGTGTATGATCAATAAAGGATCTACCCCTTCCAGTGAAGGAAGAGAATGTTCAATGCTGATCCACTTATGCTAGTTCAGGAATCTCTGGCCAGAGTGAATGAAATTAGAAAGGAGTTTCTAATTTACATTAAATAGAACTAAGCATAGTGAATGGGAAAGCAAATGATTAAATAAGATAGGCTTGACACAAGTTCCATGCCTTGTATTTAATCGTGACATTGCAGGGTAGAAGGAATTGATTGTACGGTAACTACTCACTGAATAGGTTCTTGGTATTCTAAGAAGTGAATTCGTATTATCCGGATAGTCGCGATATACTGAGAAGTATCCCTCACGATGTAGAATAAATATGATTAATTTATTAATTAATCATATTTAATGAATTAGAGAATTTATATAAATAATGATAAAATAGTTTTATTATTATTTATTTCTACTACCGGCTTAATATTGAACCTACAGGGTCACACCATAAAAGAGAATGATTTAATGGTGGAGGAATTAATTAATAATGGCTGGTAATTATTTATTTGTGAAATAAATAATTAATTAGCAGATTTAATAATTGATTAAATGAGATTTAATTAATTCTTAATATTATTAATTAAGAATTTAATTTTGGAAAATAAATCAAGTGAGAGAATTATTTTTCTAAAGTATTTAGAAAAGGGATTAATGATTAAAAGGTATTTTCATTATTAGTTAATTGGTTAATAAGAATAATCAATTAAAGGGTTAATAATAATAATATTTTATGGAAAATTTTCAGCTAAAAATTTTGCCGAAAAATATACTATTATAAACCCTATTTGCCTCAACCCAAATAATTAACCCTAATTCTAAAGTAGAACAAGAGGGAGGTAACTAATTCTCTCAACCTCTTCCTCCCCCATCACATTGTACTCTTGGTGGATACCGGTGGAGTGCTTCACACTTGAGGAGCAGCTGCTAGGGATTTCCGTTCATCGTTCTTGGATCGCTATTAAAGACCTCCATCTTTCCATTAACGTAAAGCTTCTTAAGGTAAACATACTGAACTACGAATTAAATATTATTTTTCGCATGGATCCTGCGGAGGGTTTCGGTTTTTTTTAAGATTTAAATTTACATTTTCGTTGCGTTTATGTGCTAAAAACCCTTCAGAGTGTTGGCAGGGTAAGGCATTCAAAATGATGTTTTGAAAATGAAGTACCTCATGACTTCATATTTTGTTAATGATCAAAGAATTAAGTTTCCTTGAGTCGATAGAAGCCTTCAGAAGTATTTGCGAAAATATTCTATAAAATTTTACCTTGTAACTTCATCTTTATGATGAACTTTTGAAAATTATTATATGTTAGGTCACACACACTCTAGAGGGGGTGAATACAGTGTATAGCACAATCAAATCGAACTTTAATAACTCAAGTAACAGAAAACAAACTTTATTCGAAACAATAAACTCTGTTACAGTATGGAACTGTCCTCTCTTAGTGATGAACAAATATCACGAGAGCTGCTAGGGTTACAATTAATAATCTTCTCGATAATAATAACACTTATAGTGTAAACCCTATGTCTGTGTTTATATACTACATAGTTACAAGATAATCGCTAATTAATATGGAATATAATTCTGCTTCCTAAAATATATCAATCAGATATCTTTTCTTCCAAGTATTCCATTCTTCACAGAATTCCTTCTTCATGTATACCTCTTCTTACGTTTATCCTTGATCTTCTTTTCCTTTCAATCAGCTGCCTTCCTTATCTGAACGTTTCCTTTAAGTCCTGATATTATCTTCTGATAAATATCTCCTGAACTTTAAGTACTGACGACTTAAGTTCTGACTTCAGTTTAAGTGCTGATTTCAGTTAAGTACTAATTTATCCTGTTTAAGTAAGATCTGAAAACTAAACATAAATCATATTAGACATGACATTATCAAATATATCTAACAATCTCCCCCAACTTGTAAATTAGCATAATATACAAGTTAACAGATATTTGATGATGTCAAAAACATTAAGTACAAATGCATGAGAATTTGACTAGATAACTACAACTTACAGTCCTTAAAGCTTTACCAACTTTAACTTCTGATAACAACTTTAGTCTGTATTCATA
This sequence comes from Apium graveolens, assembly GCF_009905375.1. Taxonomy (NCBI): domain Eukaryota; kingdom Viridiplantae; phylum Streptophyta; class Magnoliopsida; order Apiales; family Apiaceae; genus Apium; species Apium graveolens. The sequence continues at coordinate 83,867,207 of NC_133649.1, forward strand.
TCAGGAATTGAGCAGTTGTAGATCTTGACTTGGCTTCATTTTCTGATCTCTCTGATGTCAGGAGTTATTCTGAGATAATTCTTTAACAAACATCTCTCAGCATATCTGAGTTCATTAATCATCCTCCTTTTAGCATCTTTAAGTTCTGCAGAATCTTCACCAGTTTGAAAGATTGCAGCCCTGAGATCATTAATTTTAGATTTCCTTATGTCCTGATTCAATCTGATCAAATATGCCTTGTCAGACTCAAGATTGAATTCCACAGCCTTGTAACCCAGAAAGGTAGTTATGATCTTAGCAGAGTTAGGCTTCATCTCAACAATATCACCCTTGTGATCTCTGTACTTTGGAAGATATATGCTGTTAGAATTAACAGAATAAAGCCATTTCTGTCTCTGAATTTGACTCTTCAAATAGTTTGCAGCACTTTCTGTTATTTTGTCATTCACTTGAAGTAAGAATAATACATGTTCAGTTCTTCAAAATACTTCAGTGGAATGGCATTTTCCCTTATATGATAAACCCTACCATCTGTCATGAAGTACAACAAGATATGTTCTTTCAAGTAGGTATGGTAAACCATCTGTACAGATTCTAGTTGATTCAATCTTTCAGGAGTTGCTCCAATACCTGGTTCACTTAAGGAAGTTGGATCATTGGTTGTGTTCTGTATTCTTCTTTCATCAACACTACCCAATCCAGTTTTATCTCTTGCTTCCTTTCGAGTAACCACTCTTGCTTCAAAACCACTTATAGCAGTCTTCAAAGGTTGAGTCTGTTTGGCTTTGGTGAATCCTGGTAGGAGTATCTTTGAAGGTTTAACATGAGCAATGTCAGAGGTTTCCTTTGATTTATCTTCTGATATCAAGTTAACTTGAGCTATGTCAGAGGTTACTTGCTTCTTTGAAATATCAGAACTAACTATATCTTTACTCTGAACAACTTGAGTCATGTCGGAGGTTGTCTTAGAAAATTTTCTTGAAGTCAGAGCAAGATCAGCATCTTCAACAGTAATTTCTTCATCCATAGTAGGCACATAAACCTTGATAGGTTCACCAACTTTCTCTTTGCCCTTGGACCTTGGATCTATCTGCAATTGTGATTTAGCCTTGGTTGCTTCAGAACTTGTTCTTTCTTTTATCACAATGCCTTTGGCCTTTGAAAGTTTCTTTTTACCAACAGAAGCTTCAGATTTAGAATTGACTTTTTCTGACTTTAGTCTAGCTTCTTCTTCCATCAGACTTTCCAAGTCCATTCCTGGATTCTCCTTAAGAAATAACTGTCTTGATATTTCTTCATCAAGATCTAGAAGTTCATCAGAACTTATCCTTTTACCAGTAGCATAAGTAATTCTTTTTCCAGCATCAGAACTTGTCATGTGACTTGTAATTTCAGCTCTTCTTGATGAGAAACTTCTACCTTGACCATGACCTCCACCCATTCCAGAGTTTCCCTGGTCATCTTTTTCATCATCCTTCCCCTTCAGTGTCTTAACAGTTTTGCATTTGGACTTAATTACTTTCTCCCCCTTTTTGGCATCAGCTAGTAAGAGAAGAGAGACAAGCAATTCCACTGAGGCTTAGATTTCATCGAGTTGTGATTGCTGAGAAGCTTGATGTTTCAGAATATCATTAATATGAGACTGTTGCTTCTCTTGAGTCTTCTCAATGTAAGCAACTCTGTCAAAGGTAGGTTTGAAGAATTTTTTCTTATCAAGTGTCCTAGTCATATCTTGCTTGAGCAATTCTTCCTTAACTTGACATAACTCTGCATGAGTTGTTGAATGGAGACCTTGCAGATGTCTAGTACTCAATGCAGTGACTCGAAGCTGTGTCTTGAAATCATCATTAATTAACATTTCATCAGCTTTGGCCAAGTGCTCAGCAAGAATCTTTTCAGATGGAACAAAGGTAACTGAGTTCCATTCCTTAGTCCACTCCTGTCCTCTAGGAGTTTCACTCCAAGGTACCGGTGCTGCTCTTGCAACAAACTTCTTAACTAGTTCATATTTATGAACAGTTTGTTGAGGTGCATGTCCTGAAGGACCAGCTTCATCAGCATCGGCATTAGGAGCAGCATCACCAGTAGTATCAGCATGTGAAGCATCAGAACCTACAGAATCAACATCTTCAGATAAGACAACAGTATGAGAAGCAATCGAGGCTTCAGCATCATCTTCTAATTGCTGATCTGTTTCCAAATTCTGATCAACATCCATATCCTGATGCTCACCTATAATCTGATCATCAATATCTAGATGCAGAGAAGGTGCTGTAGATAATTATGGAGTTTGAGTAGCATTAGTGACATGTGTTGTTGATGGATTAACTGCTGTTGGAGCTTCTAAGTAGAGAACCTCAGGCACAACCAGGTTGTGAATATCAATTTCAGCACTTGTGCCTGGGTCTTCAGGAGATATAGTTTCATGTATAGGAGACACAGATGGTGTGTTTACCTTATCTGTAGCAGCTTCCTGAGTTGGGAACATTGAAGAGAGATATGCAGTAGCTTCAGCAAATTCTGGTTCTTTTGAGATCAGAGATTCCTGATCTCCTTCCTTAGCTGCTGCTTCCTCATCATCTGAAGCTGACCTTTTAGCTCTCTGTTTCTTGTATCTCTTTGAAGGTGGGGATTCCTTGGGAGGTTCAGCAGAAGTCATTCTTCTAATCCTTTTGAGAAGATAACCGTTGGACACCTGTTAGACATGCAGCAATAATGAATAGTTAATGAGCACGGGAAAACAGTAATCATTACTTATCACATGCAGTTTTTCAAGGAAAAACCGTTCCACTTACCCAGTAATCCCATTAATTGAGGTAAGTCAGTTTTAATTCAAAATTTAAACTGTTCCCACTTATTTAATTATTTTTACTGCAAAATCAATATTCCGAAATGACCAAAAAATAAATCAAGTAAACAAGTACTGATATTTTAAAATCAGAACTTAATTTAAATCAAAAATTAAAATGGTCATCAGAATATGGATATATCAGGATTTAACAGTGCAGTAAAATTACAAACATCTCAGAGACAGAATCTTGCAAAAATAAGAAATTCCATTAATATATTAAGAGAATACATCCATGAAATTGAAATTACATCAGAGCATTAAAAGACTGTCCTAAGCTTCTAAACCTAACATCAACAGCTTTTGTCCTTGGCTAAGAAGCCGGACAAAGCTGACGATGAAGAAAAACAGGAAGAAGAAAACAAATTATTTCTTCTTCCGACTCTACAAAAAGAATAGCGAGTCGAATAATTCGCTCTTGTTGGCGGAGAGCTTCCATCCTTTCTTCTTCCAATCGCTCCAGATGGCGATGGTAGTCCATGTAAAAGAACAGGAGGTGTGTGAGAACCTCCTGGGGAACCGAGTCCCAAATCTCATCAGGAATGACAGTTACGTGCCATTCCTGCTGCCAATCCTCACAGCTCAGCTCCATATTGAAGGTCTCATAGTTCAAAAACATATTGTAGTTGACCATGTTTGTGTTGGAATGAAGGAAATGAGAGTGAGTGTGTGAGAAAAGAAATGATGTGTAGGCTGATTTGAGGTGTTGGTTTATATAGGCAAGAGAATGCCAGGAGACGCAAAGAAATTTAATGCTGACAGGTAGAAATAATTCTACCTCGTCTCCCTAGACTGGGAAGAAGAAAAACAGTCATTGGAAAAGTAAAACAGGGTTTAATGCGCACAACAAACAAGTAAAAAATTATTGTGCATGTACGTGTTCTACTAACCCTAATTGTATTGACTGTTAATATCTTACCCGTTCATATTCTGAGTAAAAATAAGACCGTTTCAGATTTTAACCACAAATAAGTCAAGTAGAGGATCAGAATTTAATATCAGCACTTAGACTTATATCAGAACTTAACAGTCATCAGAACATGATTTCTTAACTCGAAAAATGAATGCCTATCTTTGTGATTCTTCACACAAATTCTGAGTTCGGTTCTTCAGAACTTATTTATCAGAACTTTCCAACAGAACTTGTCCTCAGAATTTATGCAATCTGACATATAAACTGTTCATCTAAAACACCTTTGAACGCCACAGTAATTTTCATTATTCATATGGGGTGTAAGTGTGTGCATTAAGCAAAATATCAGAAAAAGAGTAAAGTCTGATTCACTTCAGTACATCTTAGAAATAAGGCATAACTAAGAACTTTACTAAAAATCTGTCATTATTCTAAAGTTTACTTTTGAATGAGTTCATGCATGAGTCCATCTCAACTGTTTTGTGCTTATTTTATGCATCTTTTAAAATTCCATTTTATAGTGGCTTCTCAGTGTAAGTGAGTCACGACTGCTTATCAGAATTTATGCTATTATCAGAGTATTTCTCCAGTAATCATAGAGTGTGAAAACTCACCAAGAAAAATAATTATTTGCTTTTCTGATGCATATTACTTAATACTAGCAATGCACTTGGATCGTCCCTTCCACATTGTTACTCTAGATCTCAAAGGAGTACCTGATTTTTATTCTCTGTTCTTTTACTTTTTCTTTTGATGAGTGGGATTAATCAGCACTTAGTACATTCATCAGATTTACTAACATCAGAACTTAACAGATGAGAAGCATTATTCTAGTTTTTGACTTAGTAATAAGATAGACAAAGTAAACGTGACTAAGCTCAATATTAGAATTTGCTTGTGTCAATAGAGTGTCACATAAATAATTACTGCTAACATGGGATCTCTAGTATGTTAAAGACTACTAGGTCAACATCTAGCACAGTTATCCTCATAGGATTGAATATTCATAAAAACAGTCATATCATTATCAGAGTTTAGAAATTCACATCAGACAACAATCAGTACTTAAGCAATGTTCAATTAAGCACTGAATACACAAATAGAGTAATTTCTGTAAATACTGATTATAAAGTCTGATGTATCAGAAAAAAAACTAAGCAGATTTAGAGAAAGAACCTGAAACCATTCCAAGTTCATTTACCAATCTTGTAAAAGTAGCTTTACACAGTGGTTTTGTGAAGATATCTGCTAGTTGTTGATCTATTGGAACAAAATGCAATTCCACTGTACCTTCATCCACATGTTCCCTTATGAAGTGGTACCTAATGCTGATGTGCTTTGTCATTGAGTGATGAACTGGATTACCTGTCATAGCAATAGCACTTTAATTATCACAGTAAATAGGGATTTTAAAATATGTTAACCCATAATCCAGTAACTGATTCTTCATCCAATGAATCTGTGCACAACAGCTTCCTACAGCAATGTACTCTGCTTCTGCAGTTGATGTGGAAATTGACTTTTGTTTCTTGCTAAACCAAGAAACCAATCTGCCTCCAAGAAATTGGCAGCTTCCACTTGTGCTTTTCCTGTCAATTTTGCAACCTGCAAAATCTGCATCTGAGTAACCTATTAGTTTAAAATCTGATTCTCTGGGATACCACAATCCCAGATCAGCTGTTCCCTTAAGATACTTGAAAATTCTTTTCACAGCTGTTAAGTGAGATTTTCTTGGATCTGCTTGAAATCTTGCACAAAGACAGGTAGCATACATGATATCAGGTCTGCTAGCAGTTAGATAGAGTAGAGAGCCAATCATACCTCTATAATCAGTAATATCTACTGATTTACCAGTGTCTTTATCCAGTTTTGTTGCAGTGGCCATGGGAGTGGATGCACTTGAACAATCTTGCATTCCAAATTTCTTCAGCAAATTTTTGGTGTACTTGGTTTGACAAATAAAAGTGCCTTCTTCATTCTGCTTGACTTGAAGGCCCGGAAAATAGCTAAGTTCCCCCATCATACTCATTTGATATCTTGACTGCATCAGTTTGGCAAACTTCTTGCAAAGTCTGTCATTTGTAGAACCAAAGATGATATCATCAACATATATCTGGACCAGAAGTAAGTTCTTTCCATGGTTGAGGTAGAACTGTGTTTTGTCTATAGTTCCTCTGTTAAATCCACTTTCCAGAAGAAACTGAGCTAATGTCTCATACCATGCTCTTGGAGCTTGCTTAAGGCCATAAAATGCTTTATCAAGCCTGTAGACATGATTGTGATATTTGGGATCTACAAAGCCTGGAGGTTGTTCAACATATACTTCCTCCTCCAATTCTCCATTGAGAAAATCACTTTTCACATCCATTTGAAAGACAGTAAACTTTTTGTGAGCAGCATAAGCCAAAAATATCCTTATGGCTTCCAATCTAGCAACCGGTGCAAATGTTTCATCATAATCAATTCCCTGCTGTTGAGAGTATCCTTTTGCAACCAACCTTGCCTTATTTCTTGTAATTATGCCATCACTATCAGTTTTGTTTCTGAAGACCCACTTTGTACCAACAACAAATCTGTTCTTTGGTCTTGGCACTAGGGTCCAGACTTTGTTTCTTTCAAATTCATTTAACTCTTCCTGCATTGCTTGCACCCAATCAGCATCTTGAAGAGCTTCTTCCACTTTCTTTGGTTCAGTCTGAGAAAGAAAAGAATTGTAAAGACATTCACTTGAAGTAGCTATTCTAGTTCTGACACCTGCATAAGGATTTCTAATTATTAAGTCAGGTGTATGTGATTTAGTCCACTTCCTTGCAGATGGAAAGTTTTCTCTAGAACTGGATGCTCCCCCATGATCCATGCTATCTTCATCAACATTTTCTGATGCTCCCCCTGAAACTATGCTCTCTGAGTTGGATTCTTCAGAATTTAAGTTTTCAGAATTATCAGAACTTGGCTTATCAGAGCTTGACGAATCAGAACTTGAAGAGCCAGATGTATGTTCTGATGCTTCTTGAGATGTGGTTGTATCTTGAGTATGCTCCCCCTGCATAGGTGCATTTTCCTTTGGCGTAGATACCACAGTTTCATAACATCAGAGTTTAATCCATCAGAGATTGCAGTATCAGGATTTAGACTGTCAGGATTTTCAGTATAAAAATTTAAGTCTTCATTTTTAAATCTCAGCTGATCATGATCATTGAAATCTTCAAGTCCATTAATTTTCTTATCATCAAAAGAGACATTGATAGATTCCATGACCACTCTTGTTCTCAAGTTATAGACTCTGAAGGCTTTTGTGGAAAGTGGATATCCAACAAAGATTCCTTCATCAGCTTTTAGATCAAATTTGGATAGCTGTTCAGGATGAGTCTTAAGAACAAAACACTTGCATCCAAATACGTGAAAATACTTCAGATTTGGCTTCTTTTTCTTCACCATCTCATATGATTCAAAAATTAAAAAAAAAAAAATTTCCCACTATGACCATAACATATTTCTTCTTTGCAATAGACATGACATTTACTGGACCAAAGAGATCAACATGCAGTAGGTGATAAGGCTCAAGAATTGATGATTCAGTCTTGCTCTTCAATGAGGATTTCCTTTGTTTAGCCTTCTGACAAGAATCATAAAGGCCATCAGGAGCAAATACTGACTTTGGCAGTCCTCTCACAAGATCTTTCTTGACTAGTTCATTTATATTGTTGAAATTTAAATGAGAGAGTTTCTTGTGCCAATTCCAGCTTTCTTCAATTGATGCTCTACTCATCAGACAGATTGCAGAACCATCAATACTTGTTGAAAGCCTGGCTTCATAAATGTTACCACGCCTGTATCCTTTCAGAACAACTTTGCCTGTAGATTTACTTACAACTTCACAGTGTTCTTCAAAGAAATCCACATGATAACCTCTGTCACAGATTTGACTGACACTTAGCAAATTGTGTTTAAGTCCTGAGACCAGAGCTACTTCTATAATGATGACATTCCCAAGATTGATATTTCCATATCCCAATATTTTTCCAATGTTGCCATCTCCATAAGAAACACTTGGGCCAGCCTTCTCCACAAAGTCTGATAGCAGGGCTTTATTTCCAGTCATATGTCCTGAACATCCACTGCCCAGAACTAGGATGTTTTTCCTGTTGCCCTGCAATCACAAAGACCACTAATGATTAGTTTTAAGGACCCAGATTTGCTTGGATCCTTTGGCCTTATTAAGTTTGTTAACATTTGCAGCGGATTTAGCATTAGAATTTATGTTAACATTTTTCTTATCAGAATTTATACTATCAGACTTTGAATCAGAACTTACACTAGAAGGAACAATGCTGACTTTCTTTAAAGAAGGTTTTATTTGATAATAATCATAGTACAGACTATGATATTCCTTACAAGTATAAATGGAATGCCATAAACTACCACAATGAAAACAAGGATTTTGTGGCTTATATCTAACAGACTGTCTCTTAACTTCTGATTTTGAAGGTAAGGTGTTTATGTTCTTATTCTTCCTGCAAAAAGAAGCCAGATGGTTAGAACTTCCACAGTTATGACATGTTTTTCTAGGAGCATCAGGAACAGGCTTATAATCATTGCTTTTATTCACACCTTCCTTTCCATTCATATTTTTCCTAGGTGATTTTACCTTGTTTGCATTCTTAACATCTTTTAGCTTATGCTTAAGCTCCTTTTTTATCATTAAGCCTACGTTTACTTCAGTTGTCTTTTCCTGTTTTAGTTTGTCAGAAGTTAATTCCTTTTTAACTTCTAATTTCTCAGTATAAGACTTTACAGTTACAAACTTAACAGGTTTTAACTTTGGCTTTTGTTTAACAACTATAGGCTTAATATCTACAGTTCCTTTATCATTCTTATGCTCTCCATAACCTAAGCCCTCTTTCCAGTTTTCACTACTTAACAAATTCTGAGTTGTTCTGCCAGAGTTAGTCCAAGTCCTGATAATCTCTCTTTCCTTTTCTAACTCAGCTTTTAGAGATTCATTCATTTTAAGCACTTCATCTCTAACATAGAAAGCATCATCTCTATCTTTCTGAGTTTAATGGAACATGACTAACTCTTTTTCTAAATAATCATTCCTCTTTTTGCAAACAAGATTTTCAGAAGTTAATCTTTCACATGTTAAAGTTTGATCTCTATAGCTAATGAACATGGTTTTAAGATATCTTCTCAACTCATTAATATCATCAGTATGAAAGGCATAAGTAGTTTAAGGTACCTTTAACTCAGCAGCTTCAGAACTACTTTCAGCACTTGCCATATCAGCATTTGCCATTAAGGCATAATTCTCCTCACTTTCAGAATCTGAGGTGTCTGTCCAGCTTTTGTTCTTTATGACAAGAGCCTTGCCTTTGTCACTCTTCACTTTCTTGCAATCAGGAGATATGTGGCCTTTCTCACCACAGTTGTAGCATTTGACATTTGTATAATCTCCTCTGTCAGACTTTCCTCCGTTGCCCTCAGATTTTCTGAAATTCTTCTTATCAGAACTTGCACCTTTCCTGGAAAACTTCTTTCCCTTCCTGAACTTTCTGTATGCAATCTTCGTGATTCCTTTCACCATAAGAGCACACAGCTTCATCATCTCTTCATCAACATCCGTCTCAGGCAAGCTTTTAGATTCTGAGTCATCATCACTATCAGAACTTGATGACTCAGTATCAGACTTTGTGAAGAGAGCTTTACCCTTGCCTTTCCTTGAGGTAGCTGCCTTGGGGGATTCTTCTTCAGCCTTAAGAGCAACTGTTCTTGACTTTCCTCCTTTCCTCTTGCTTCTTTGTTCCATCTCAAGTTCATGAGTCTTGAGCATCCCATAAATTTCATCAAGAGTTGTTTCATCAAGATTATAGTTGTCTCTTATTGTTGTTGCCTTCAAATCCCAGCTTTCAGGAAGAGCCAACAGGAATTTAAGGTTTGAATCTTCAAGATCATACTCCTTATCAACCAATGACAAGTCATTCAAGAGTTTGACAAATCTATCATATAAATCAGTCAATGACTCATTAGCCTTTGAGTTAAAGTGTTCATACTCTTGAGTGAGTATTGTCTTCCTGTTCTTCTTAATCGTATCAGTTCCCTGACATCTTGTTTCCAAGGCATCCCATATCTCCTTTGCAGTCTTGCAGTTTATTACCCTGTTTGACATTACATTAACAATGGCACTATGCAGTAAGTGTCGTACCTTAGCATCCTTAGCAATTGATGCGATGTCTTCAACAGTGTAATCACTCTTCTCCTTTGGTACAGACTTTGCTGCTTCACCTGCAACTGCAACTGCGAGCTTGGTTGGTTTGTGAGGTCCTTCCTTGATTCTATCAGGATATTCTGGATCTGTAGCTTCCAGAAACATGGTCATCCTCACCTTCCATATGGGATATTCATATGGTCTCAATATGGGAACTCTAATCGTCTCATATCAGCTTTGGATTTGTGTCTTTGGAGGTTCTTCAGTTTTGGCGGGCTTAGTTGGAGTTTCTACTTCAGACATGATTATTTTTGGATCTTAAACTGTTTGTGTGTTAACAGATAGGCTCTGATACAACTTGTTAGGTCACACACACTGTAGAGGGGGGTGAATACAGTGTATAGCACAATCAAATCAAACTTTAATAACTCAAGTAACAGAAAACAAACTTTATTCAAAACAATAAACTCTGTTACAGTATGGAACTGTCCTCTCTCAGTGATGAACAAATATCACGAGAGCTGCTAGGGTTACAATTAATAATCTTCTCGATAATAATAACACTTATAGTGTAAATCCTATGTCTGTGTTTATATACTACACAGTTACAAGATAATCGCTAATTAATATGGAATATAATTCTGCTTCCTAAAATATATCAATCAGATATCTTTTCTTCCAAGTATTCCATTCTTCACGGAATTCCTTCTTCATGCATATCTCTTCTTACGTTTGTCTTGATCTTCTTTTCCTTTCAATAAGTTGCCTTCCTTATCTGAACGTTTCCTTTAAGTCCTGATATTATCTTCTGATAAATATCTCCTGAACTTTAAGTACTGACGACTTAAGTTCTGACTTCAGTATAAGTGCTGATTTCAGTTAAGTACTGATTTGTCCTGTTTAAGTAAGATCTGAAAACTAAACATAAATCATATTAGACATGACATTATCAAATATATCTAACATTATACTTTGAGCAGTAGTAGTTCAAGTAATTTTTTTCTGAAAAGGTATAAATATATTGAAATATCTTGTAACTTCATCTTTTAAACTTATATCTAGTAAATGATTATCTTATGCATAACAAGGTTTTTCTTTTCAAAAATATTATGAAAACGATCATATGTATTATTGATCAGTTATATATTATTTTGGGCTTTATTGCTCCATTTTATACAGTATTTTGAACTGATTGATATTCTCGAAAATTGAGGAATGTTACTATCCCTTGTTTTGCAAGACATGTTTGTACTATAACAAGACCAAGTCAAATTGAGAGCCCTAAGAATTAGTTGTATCATAATCTAAATTTGTATTTTGTATTGTATCACTTGGGTCTGTAAAAATGTCAAAGATTAGACTGGTGTATTTTTCTGTAAACAGTCTCAAGCCTAAGAATAAACTCTGGAAGAAGATCAAGAAGATCATGCCTCAGAGAAATTGTGAAGAAGCTTGGAGTTGAATAAATCTGTTTTAGGAAAAATATTCAAAGTCAAGATATCTATAAGTCGTAGATCAAGTCATATAGAGAAGTCATTCGAGAACTCCAGAATGACTTATCGAGAAGTCCACAACAGCTTATAGAGAAGTCCAAGAGATATCGACAAGCCAAATGAAGACATGAAGATTGGAGATATCGAAAAGTCAAATTATCATTAGAGATCTCAGAGATATCTACAAGTCAAAATGTATATAGAGATCTATAAGATATCGACAAGTCATTTCTGTATTAGAGAACTTAGAGAAATGAAGATATGAAGATTGGAGATATCGACAAATCAATTTTCTCATTAGAGATCTCAGAGATATCGATAAGTCAATATGCTTATAGAGATCTCTGAGATATCGACAAGTCACTTTCACATGCAGAAATTTGGAGACCTCGACAAGCCAAGTTCACTTATAGAGAACTCAGAGACCTCGACAAGTCAAAGACACTTATAGAGAACTCAGAGATCTCGATAAGCCATTATATTTATCGAGATGTCAGTTCTCTATATAACAAACTGGAGATCTCGATATAAAGCTCAAGTACATAATACAGACAAGTTAAATATTCAAGATTATCAATAAACAAATGAACTAATCAGTTAGATTGAAAAGTCTACAAAAACAGCTTGAAGAGTACAAGATCAAAGGCCAAGATTAACTGACAAAGGAAAGTAACAGATTCACAGGATTTGCAAAGATACACTAAGCCAGAAATGGAAAGCTTTAGAGATAACTTGAATTGAGGTTTAGTACATCTTATTGCATATTATGTACACCTATGTTTACTGATCTATAAAGTAAACACTGGTCCTTTATTTTTAATTGTATCAAACAGATCTAGTTTTCTTGTAACTCTCTCAAGGAAGAAGTTGAGTTCTTTACTTACAAAGAACCCAGGATTTGTAGAAAAACACTAGCTTGATTTTAATACAAAATTAAGTGAGTTTTAAAATATTGTGTGCACTGTTTATTTTCAGTTAACATAATATTGCTGCATTTCTTATTTGCTTTGTTCACTAACTAACAAACATTCAAAAAGCCTTAAAAATATCCAAAACACATTCACCCCCATGTGTTGTATTCATTACCTAACATCCCTTGTATAGTATTTTGAACTGTATGGTATTTTAAAATCAAACTATATATCTTAAAGATTTTTTTTGTGGTTATACCTATAAATATTATTGAACTTCAAACTTAATAAGTTATGAAGATATTTATTCTATAAGGGGATACTTGCTAAGCATTATTGTGCTCATCCTTACTTTATTTATTAAACCTTGCAGTAGATGGATAATATAGTCAATTATTCTGTACTACGAGGAATAGAAGTGGAAGATTCAACCCTGAGATAGCCAGTTCAGAATGGTTAATGTAGGAGAGTTGTATAGGTTTCAGTCAGTGAATGTTGAAGCTGATATTCAAGTCTAGTTATTTATTCAGTACCCTTGTATAATTTATATTAGCTGTTAATATAACTTCAGGTAGAGGTTGTAATTAATAATGTGAGATCCTGATAGTATATTTGGTTTGTAATAACTAATGTTACTTTTGAGAATCATTTCTAATGCTCTAACTTGTGTGTATAAGAGATTGAGGTCATTTGGTGTTGTATTATTGGATTGATGCATAATAATTGTGTTAAATTATTTAAGACTTTAGAAGGCAAGAAATGTATTATTTGCTCTTATGTGTGATTTATAAAGTGAATTTCTTTATTAGAGAAAAATCATTTTAAAAATATTTTTATCAATAAATTTCAAAAGTGATCTTATAAAATTTCTAAAGTTCTATGATATTTTATGATACCACTCTTGTAATTTATGGATTTATATTTTTATTTATAAAATTTATTCTTGTAATTGATTTGTATATTAATTAGTAAATTACTCCATTACCCATGCAGGAATTCTACTTCCAATACAAAGACAAGGGTACAATTGGAATTTCTAACCCCACTAACCACTTCTCCACTAGCCAAATTACTCAATTAACCTCGCATGCAAATCTTGTTTATTAGTGGGAGATGGTTAAATTGGTAAAATCAAATTTCACTCACTCTTGCATGTGTATAAAAGTAAAAAAGAAATGATTAAGCTCACTCCAAAACTCAAACTCACCACTTCATTCCACTCCCTCTTCTCTCCTCCCCCTCCTCTCGGCCGAACACCCCCACCCCCCATTTCTTCCATTTTTTTCATCTAATTTTCCACCTTCTTTTAGTGTAATCTCACTCCCTATGCTTAGTTTATTTACTTCCCAAAGATTTTATGTTGAGAAGTTGATGTTTAATGGTTGCATTTTTGTGTTTTTGCTTAAACTCAAGAGAACACCTTTGATTCTTGTGAATCCAAGGGTTTCTCCATGAGATACATTACCTATGTATTAGTAACATGTATTTTTGTAAAGGAAACTTGATAAAACTCTTTTCATGTTAGTGATCATTCTTGATATAGCTATTTCTAGTCTTGCATGTTAGTTTTATAATGAGATTTTGATGAAAACCCATGGTATTTTTGCTAGTTCATTTGAAAGCATGCATGTATGGTTAAACCCTTAAAGTTCGAATTTGTTTGTGCATAAGTAGGATTTGTTACCATGTTTTTTGCTAAAAATTTTCTAAGGTAAGTTAATGTGCATGATCATGGTTGTTGTTTAAGTGTTAAAAATCGAATTTATAAGAAATAATTTCCCTTGTTGAGTCGAAATTTTGATGATTATTAACTTGCATTATTTTTGGTAATTTATTTGCATCAAGTTGCACTAGGATATGAATGATCTCCACACTTGTTGAGGCATTAGTTGAGGGTATTAGTGCAGTAGGGTTGCTTGGTTAAAGGTTGAGTGCTTGGTTTTAAAGTGGGAGTTAAGGTGGAAGGGTTTAGAGTAGAACACTTTGTTTTTCCAGATTTGCACACTAGTTGTAGGTAAGTTTTGAATGGGCATTTCTTAGGCCTTGGTAGACCCGAGCTACAGAGATTTGATAATTGATATATATTTGAGTCCAGGGGAAATAGATTTAGGAAAACCTACCATTTAGTGAGGTGCGCAAGCGGAAACGCTAAATCTGCCAAAACAGGGGACAATTTAGGTTTGGTGTATTTTGGAAGTCATAAAATGTTGTTATGTGTAGGCCCTCATTAGGCCTTCATTAGTACTGATACTAGGAAGTTTAAGGGAAGGTTTTCAAGTCTAAATATGTTGGTTTAAAGTTAGAATCAATGTTTAAAAGTAAGTAAAAAATATAGCAATTTTTAAGACACCAAGCATATTTGTGTCAACTTTGAGGATAGGCCCATGGAGGCCTAGGATAGGCCCATGGAGGCCTAAATTAGACCTTGGTGTGATTAAAAGTGCATAAATTATCTTTAGGTCTTAAGAATCCATTAGGATATTTTTGGGAGGAAGACCTAGAGTAGAAGGGTGTCAAAGACCCTAAGTCACACAAGGTGTCACCGAGAGAATGCAAATGAGAGCGCTATGACTTAACGTTTAGTTTTGTGAACCCTATGAGCGAGGCCTAGGTATAAATTAGTATTTACAAGTAGGTAGAGGTCAGTAGAAGGTAAGGCCATAGGTATGGTCAAGAGAAATAGGATTACCAAGCTTAGGCACTTCGGGTTTTGAGACTAGTAAAGTTGCACTATGTTAGTCAATTGATGGAGATTAGACGAGTGAGATCATTCAATACCCAATGATACACCAAGTCTAGATAATAGATTATATCTAGTTAACTGTGATAATGTGCTCCAAGGTGTAATAATGATAATATATAGTAATGTGTGTTGATTTGAGGTCTTATGCGAAATAAGACACTAAATGCTACTTGGAGTCAAATTGTGCATTAGCAATAGGGTCGATTGTTCTTATAAGAGTCTTTTATAATGAGAGTTATTATTATTTTTTAGCATCAAGTGAAGATAGGAAACTTGCCATCAAGGTCGGGTAGTGCTCCCGGTTGCTCCTAAGCCAAGTCGAGTTCTAGATAAATCCTTCTCTAAGGCAAGTGTCTTGAACCTTCTTGTGATATGTTGCAAGTTTTTTATGAATTTTTAAGATATACTGCAAGTGTCTCTCCCTAGTCAAATCTATTTTTATGCAAGTATTCTGAACCTTTCTTTTGGACAATGATATTATGCTTGCTTACAGATATTGATATTATCGTCACCCATATATTGTTGCAAGTACCTTAATCTTAAATATCGTTCTGACAAATGATATGCCATGCCTATGATTATTGAAATTGTTTCCAAGTTTATTTATGCACTAATTAAGATCATTTTCTTATCTACATTTTGCCCCAACTTGACTTAGTACCTATAATTGATATACCCGATTGCTTGTATCATACCAAAATACCTTCGTAAGCTCAAGTATTTCAATTTCTGTGATCATAAAACCACTTTTGATCTGATACTATATCCCTATACTACTGATACCTTGAGTTATCAATAATCCAACTTTATGTTTCTTCATTACCCTTTATTATTATACCCAAACCTTATAACTAGACATGTGCCATGTACTACACTCAAATTTTAGATCCCTACCTTTGTTGATTGCCATCATTGTTGGGTAATGAATACAACACACGGGGGGTGAATGTGTTTTGGACAATTTTAATGACTTTTTGAACTGTTATGAATGGTGAACAAAGTAATTTGTCTTGTAGAGATAATATTCATTAACAGTAATAATAAAAACATGCACATGAACACAATATCTTTTAAAACTCACTTAATTTTATATAAATATCAAGCTAGTGTTTTTCTACAAATTTCTGGTTTTTTGGTATGTTAAGAACCCAGCTTCTCTATTGAGGGTTACAAGATTTTCTAGATCTATTTTGTTACAACTGAAATAAAGCATCCAATGTTTACTGTATAGAACAATAAACACTAGTTTTACACAGCATGCAATAGCATGTACTAAACCCTAATTTAAGTTAACTAAAACTTTCTATTTCTGGCTTAGTGTATCTTTGCAAATCGTGCATATCTGTGACTTCTACTTTGTCAGTTAATTTTGGCCTTTGATCTTGTACTCTTCAAGCTGCTTTTTGTAGACTTTTCAAATCAGTGATTGATTTATTTGTTGATTGATAATCTTGGATATTTAACTGATTTGCATTATGTACTTGAGTTTTCCATCGAGATCTCGGGTTTAGTATATAGAGAACTCGACATCTCGATAAGTATAATGGCTTATTGAGATCTCTTGTTACCCTATAGTTGTTGTGACTTATCGAAGACTCTGAGTTCTGGAATGTGAAATTGACTTGTCGAGATCTCTGAGTTCTCGAGTATGATCTTGACTTATCGAGATCTCTGAGTTCTCGAATGAACTTGACTTATCGAGATCTCCATTTCTTTGCATGTAGAATTAACTTATCGATATCTCTGAGTTCTCTAGTGATATTTTGAACTTGCCGATATCTCAGAGTTCTCTAGTAAAGAAATGACTTGTCGATATCTCCAATCTTCATGTCTTCAATTTGGCTTGTAGATATCTCTGAGACTTCTCTACAAGCTATTTCTTGACTTCTCGATAAGTCATTTTTGAGTTCTCAAATAACTTTTTTATAAGACTTAATCCGTGACTTGTAGATTTATTGACTTAGAATGTTTTTCCCAAAACAAATTTATTCAACACCAAGGTTCTTCACATTGTCTCTGAGGCATGATCTTCATGATCTTCTTCCAAAGTTTATTCTTAGGCTTGAGACTGTTTTCTAGAAAAATACTCCAGTCTAATCTATTTACACTTTTACAGACTTAAGTGATACAATACAAAATATAAACTTAGATTATCATACAACTTACTTAGGGTTGTCAATTTTGACTTAGTCTTGTTAAAGTACAGGCATGTCTTGCACAACATTCATGGCTTTTTTCAATACTTTCTTCCTTAGTTGTTAAACCATTGATACGCATCATTGATTACCCTGCTAGTGAGAAGATAAATCATTTCTGATAAGAGTTTCCTAACTCCAATCCTTGATTTATAATTGAAATTCTATCGTTTAGAATCCTTGTAATTTCTCTCTGGCATCAGTTTTATAAAAGATAATTGCTTTTCAGATAAAAGAATGTTTTCTTGAGATTGGTGGATTGGACTAAGACGCGAGTCCCTTTCACACTTATTATACTAGGCTTAAAAGCTGCCTAGGGATCCTAGTTAAAATTTGTTAGAACCCAGCGAGGTTCGGGATTACTTCGCGGCTGATCACCGGTTGTATTCCGTAGCGTCAAAAAATGATTCTGAGCAATGATTTGGTTAAAAATGTTTTGACTTGCATAATGATGCCATCCACCCCTAATTTCGAATTCTGAATTGCTATGCTAATAATTTATGTCTTATGTTATATCTTGCTGAGAGTTTGGCTCACTTCTTGCTATTTATCCATGCTTATTTTAGCTAGCCAGTATGGTTAGATTCAAGCAGACTTCTCGTAAGTCCACTGGAGATGCTGAGGCTTATGTGAAATCTCAGGTAGTATAGTTGGCGTCTGTGTGAGGACCGGTAGTTATATAAAAGTTGTAATAGTAGTTAGTGTTGGACTGTTCAAATACTGAACTTTTTGCGATCTTGGATTTGTTGTAAACAGCCATTTGTAGTAACTTTATATTTATCAGTTATTATCTCTTAGTTTTATTTTCCGGGTTGTGACAGGTCTTGGTATCAGAGCTAAGGTTTAGAGTCCCTAAACAGTCCATATAGGTTATAGGATATATATAGGAAATACGAGAGTGTAAGTAGATATTTTTTGAGTAAGTCGCTAATATTTTCCTTCGTATATATATTATTTCTCAGCAAAGGATGCATTCTTCCTCATCTTCGATGCCATCCGACACTATTACTTTCTCCGTGTACGCTGACTTGAAGCTTTAGTTCGATAGACTCCAAGAGAAGTACGACCAACTCATGGAGTGACTGGATGTAGCTTTTCAGGATGATACTCGACTCAGAGAGGAACCTTAGGCACATTTGATTGCAAGACTCGAGTCCTTGACCTAGTTCGTTAACACTAATCTCGGAGAGATGTCAACACACCGTGACCACAACAGTCAGTATACCATCTAGATGGTAGCATATGAAATTTCGGGGCATTGTGAAGGTACTTCAGGGAGAGCAGTGCGAAGAGATCCCGATAGCTCGAGATGATAACGAGGAGACTTAGGAAGATGACCGTTAGGCTGAATTAGGAGCCAGTTTTCCTATTTCCTTTCCAGTTGGCCATCCTTTATGTTGTATCTTTTGAACTATGTAGCTTTCTTATTTCCTTTCAGAACTATGATGTTGTTGACCTTTAAATTTGAACCTTATTTGGTTGCGTTGTAAGTTAAACCTTGTTTTAATGATTAATGCACCATCATTTCGTTTCAGTTTCGCTTTCGTTTCTATATCTAGAATTGTATATGACCTTCATTGCTAATAATCCAAAAACCTAAATGCATGTGATCACCTTAACTTTGTAACACCTTGACCTTGAGATAATTGCCATATTCATAACTATTTTGCTAAACCTTTTTTTTAGAATCATGCCACCTAAAAATATGAAGCAAACCAGTATTTCTACCGCAACCAGTCTTGCTTTATTCCTTATAATTATGCCATCACTGTCAGTTTTATTTCTGAACACCCATTTTGTACCAACAACTGATCTGTTCTTTGGTCTTGGCACTAGGGTCCAGACTTTATTTCTTTCAAATTCATTTAACTCTTCCTACATTGCTTGCACCCAATCAGCATCTTGAAGAGCTTCTTCCACTTTCTTTGGTTCAGCCTGAGAAAGAAAAGAATGATAGAGACATTCATTTGATGTTGCTGTTCTAGTTCTAATACCTGCTTCAGGATCTCCATTAATTAAGTCAGGTGTATGTGCTTTAGTCCACTTCCTTGCAGATGGAAGGTGATCTCTAGAACTGGATGCTCCCCCATGATCCATGCTATATCCATCAACATTTTCTGATGCTCCCCCTGAAATTATGCTCTCTGAGTTGGATCCTTCAGAATTTGAGTTTCCAGAATTATCAGAACTTGGCCCATCAGAGCTTGATGAATCAGAATTTGAGTTTCCAGAATTATTAGAACTTGGCCCATCAGAACTTGATGAATCAGAACTTGAAGAGCCTTCTAACGCCCCAAATCCGGGGTCACTATGAAACCTCAATCCAAATTTACCTGTTTAGTCAATAAACAAATGCCAGCGGAATATATTTAGCATCTATGACCCCAAACTAATCCAAGATCTTTTAAGGTTACAGTTCTAGAAACAAGATATCCAAATTCCATAAATAATTTTTTCACTTTCTTTTAAAACTCTTTTCAACAATTCTCAATCTCAAAACTTAACCCGCTAGTATAAGTTCGAAAAGAAGTATACTAGGCCCAATTATAAAATACACCACTATAATATAATATAATATAATATAATATAAATAACTTTATACAATAAAACTTACACTAGTCCGCAAACCCTGGACCAACCGCCTTCCAAAAGCTTCTTCTTTGCTTCCTCGAATTACGCAGCTAAATAGCGCAAGTTAATCCTCACTGGAGGTTAAATTTAAAAACAGGCAAGTATGACCGAAAGAAATGCTGAGCAAGTTCATTATATCATATATATGGTCGTTTTGATATAAAACCGACATCTGCATCAGAGCAGAACATTTAAAAATCATAATTGCCGAATCTAGAAAATCTCAGTCAAGGAATCCCAGAATTGATTCCCTAAATTACATTATCATCCTTTTGATACTTTCAAGCGAAAATGCTTCAGCAATATTTTGAATCTTGACGAGAATAATGAAAGGAATATGTCCTAAGTCCAATCATGTATTAGGATTTAGGAATAACTTCCTGTGTAATCTATTTTGATTTCATTGATATTAATAAAAGACTTGTTTTATTTTTATTACGGGCTTTATCTATTTAAGTGTTTAAATAAGATATATGGGATAATAATAATAATATTTATGGGAAAATTTCAGCTGAAAATTTTGCCTATAAATAAACTATTATAAACCCTATTTTTTATTGCAGCCCCAATTTTTAGAAAAACCTAATTCTCTCCACCTCCTCCTCCTCCTTAACGTCGTTTTCTTGGTGGATACCGGTGGAGTGCTTCACGTTTGAGGAGCAGCTGCTAAGGATCTCCGATCGTTGCTTTTGGATCGCATATTAAAGGTTAGTAATCGATCCCTATGTTTTAACCACGATTTATATGCTTTTATTTGGATTATATGTGTAAAAGTGCTTTTACATGCCTCCGCTGGGATTAAAATCCAACTGGTATCAAAGCTTAGGTTGTATGCATATAGATCTGTAGTAAAAATTTCAGAATTTTATGTGCTTGTATGAATTAATTATGATTTTTACAAGTTATATTATGGATTAATTTTGTCTGATGAGAAATCGTTTCTCAGAATAATTTTGAATGTTGATCTGGGTTCTACAAGTGTTGTAGATCGTCTGGATATTTTTTTCATAATTTTATGATGTATAGATTTTTTATTATGAATTTTTGAAGTTGTTGCAATTAAATTCATAATTTAATAAGTATATATATATGATATTGTAAGTATGTATATATATATTTGTACATCTGCATTTGCTGTGGACTGCTGTACTGTTGTGTTGTTCTGCACGGAGAAAAGCAAAGCAAAGGTACAGAGTACAAGTACGGTGGCACAACAATCGAGGAGGAAAACGGTGACTGCTGAAAACAGAACGAAGGACCGCGCGTCGACCACGCGCGCGTGGGGCTCACGTGCTGGCATGCCACGCGCGGCGCGTGGAAGACACGCGCTGATGACGTCATGCTGACGTCAGCATAGGGGGTTAGGCGCGTGACGTGCGTGTGCGTGTGGGGGCGCGTGAGGAATCTTCTTTTGGCGCGTGAGGGCGCGTGCCAGCTCAGAATTGGGCGATTTTGGTGCCGTTGGATTCGTCTTTTCGAGACGCTTCTAACGGTATATTATATGATATTTTATGAAATTGTTTCGAACTGTTTATAGCTAACAGAAGTGTTTTAAAGCTGTTTTTGGTCGTTTGAATTGCTTTTAAATGCTTCATGTGATACATAGAGATGTATAATGCTTAGACCTATATGCTAGATGATGCAACATGCCTACCTTGATGTTTATTCATGTTGATATATGTGATATATGCTTAGTTTATTATGCGATGATAAATTTAGGTGAACTTAAATGAACATAAGGCGTTTGTTAGACAACCTAGTATAGTGAAATTGTTTCATAACCTTAATAATAACATTATGAATACAATCATGAGATTCTTGTGTTTATGAAACACGTAATTGAATATGAATTTTCGATATGAGAGAAAGGATGATTCTGTCAACAACAGATTTCTATCTGTAAGAAAGGGTTATTAAGTGACGCCTCTTGACAATGCTCCACCCGATCTGGGAATCATCTGATTATCGATTATTGATTTGAAATATTTAATTTAAAAGGAAGAATTTCTTTATAATATGATTATGATTGTAACATAATATAATCCCTCTAAAATTAAACAATATCAAGTAGTAATTGGCCAATGACACAACGGGCTTGTGTCGGTCATAACCTTCCAACATGATAGAAAGTAGTTCTTATTTTTAAATCATTGTCGTTTCGTGCCACAGCCGAGGGCTTTGATTTCGAAATAAGAAATACTTGTCTATTACATAGAGATGTATACATTGAATAAGAATCTAAAGGTCGTTACGTGCCACGGCCATGGGCCTTTGGGGACTGATTCAATTGTACGGAATGTTGGGTTAGACTTGACTTAGAATATTGAGTTTGTCATGCCACAGCCGTGACTCAATTATTCAAGAGGCTAAAGTTTGATTAGGGAAACACATTAGATGTAATTGATAAGAATTGTCTGCCTATTGAACATTACATGGCGTTTCGTGCCACAACCGGGGTTGTGTAATGGAATGTAGGATCCCTATTCCCACTAGCATTATGAATGCTTAATTTTTCACGTAGGGGGTTGAATAAATTAGGTAAACTAGTGGGAGCCACTTATGAATAAAGACCCGATTCATATAGTGTTTTGAAATGAAATCGAATATTTGCTAAGTGTTGTTATGTGTTTATCATTTACAGATTTACTTTGTACGTTATGTCTTCTACACTATCACTCAGGAGCATACTGGATGCTCACAAATTGACTGGTCCTAATTATGCTGACTGGCTTCGAAACTTGAGAATTGTTCTCAGGATTGAGAAGCTGGAATACGTGATTGACTCACCTAAGCCTACTGAACCTGCTAGTGATGCACATAATGATGAACATGTTGTGTATCGTAGGTGGATAGATGATGCAAATGTTGCTCAATGCATCATGCTAGCTTCCATGAACATTGAGCTACAGAAGCAACATGAGCATATGGATGCTCACACTATCCTTATGCATCTACAAGAGTTGTATGATATGGCAGGGAGGATAGCTCGATATGAGATATCGAAGGAGCTGTTCGGTTGTAGGATGTCTGAGGGATCATCTGTGAATGACCATGTACTTAAGATGATCAATTTGATTGAACGTCTTGGACAACTTGGTTTTGCCATGGATGGGGAGCTGAGCCAAGACTTGGTCTTGCAATCGCTTCCGAGTTCGTTCTCGCAGTTTGTTGTGAACTTTCACATGAATAAGTTGGATGTCAGCCTGCCTGAACTCCACAACATGTTGAAGACTGCGGAATCGAATTTTCCCCCTAAGAAGAGTTCTGTTCTTCTAATTGGTGAAGGTTCCAATCCTAAAAAAAGGGAGAGGAACTCTTCCAAGAAGAAGAAAGTAGGTGAAGAAAAGCCGGTTCCACCAAAAGCTGAAGACCCCAAGAGCAAAGTTATTTGCTTTCACTGTAACAAGGTGGGACACTGGAAGAGGAACTGCAAGGTTTACCTTGCAGAATTGAAGAAGAAGAAGGGTAGTGAGACTACCGCTTCTAATTCAGGTATGTTCATGATAGAAGTGAATATGTCATTAAATCAAATTCCTACTTGGTTATTAGATACCGCCTGTGGTTCTCATATCTGTAATTTGTTGCATGGACTAAGGAGAAGTAGGACACTTGAGGAAGAAGAGGTGATTCTACTGATGGGAAATGGAGCAAGAGTTGTTGCTGAAGATGTAGAATCATTTCATTTACATATGCCTACGTGCAAGACTATTGTTTTAAATAATTATTATTTTGTTCCCTCGATTGTGAGGAATATTATTCCCATATTAGACTTGGCTGGATTTTCATTTATTATTGAGAATAATGAATGTTCTATTCTTAGAGATAATATTCTTTATGGACGTGGTACTTTAAATAATGGTCTGTATGAATGTGACATAATTTACTTCAGATTGAACAAACTAATAAAATAAAAGGGATGATGAAAATCTCACTTCATTGTGGCACTGCAGTCTCCATTTAGTGGACATGCTACCTTCTTGGAAAAGGAGTTTATCCTTGAAGGAAACAGTGGGAGCAAAATTGAACTTGATGAAGTTCAAGAAGCACAAACTGCTATGGATCAAGTGGAAACACCTGTTCTGACTGAACAACCTTCTGTGGAACAGCCCATTTGTAGGTCAGGGAGAGTGTCTCGCCAACCTGAGAGGTAATATGGCCTTGTTATTAAGAATGACAATGAGTTGTCGATCATTGATGATGATGACCCTGTGACCTATAATGAGGCTATGAGTAGTGTTGACTCAGAGAAATGGCATAGTGCCATGAAATCCAGAATGAAATCTATGTATACGGGATACAAAAGAATGATTAGAGCAGATGGCCAGGTGGAGACCTTTAAGGCCAGGCTTTTGGGAAAAGGATTCAAACAAAGGCAATGGATTGACTTTGATGAAACCTTTTACCTGTAGCCCTGTTAAAATCAGTTCGGATTTTGCTTGCGAATGCTGCTTACTACGACTATGATATCTGGCAAATAGCCAGATGGTTTTCTTTCCAAGAGAAATGAAAACCTAGTGTGTAAGCTGCTGCGAACCATATGTGGTTTAAAACAAGCTTCTCGCAGATGGAACATCCGTTTTGATGAGACAATCAAAGAGTTTGGTTTTATGAAAGACGTAGATGAACCATGGGTCTACAAAAGGGTTAGTGGGAGCGCGATAACATTTCTTGTGTTGTATTGAAATAGAATTGACACACATAACAACATAGCAGACCCACTCACAAAGCTACTTTCTGAAAGTCACTTTGATCATCATAAAGACTAGATGGGTATTAGATACCAGAGTGATTGGCTTTAGTACAAGTGGGAGATTGAAAGGAATATGTCCTAAGTCCAATCATGTATTAGGATTTAGGAATAACTTCCTGTGTAATCTGTTTTGATTTCATTGATATTAATAAAAGACTTGTTTTGTTTTTATTACGGGCTTTATCTATTTAAGTGTTTAAATAAGATATACCATAGTTTAGAGTAAAGCCTTTTATGGATTATGATGAGATCATAATAGTGAGACCTAAAAGATGATAACTCTAAACTTAAATAGTTCTTGGTCGTAGGATTACTAACTGGTAATTAATAATCCGCAGAGATCGGTACATACTATGCTTGCTTCATTATGAAGGATGTCTGTTCTCATAGACATTTGTGTGGTGACACTATAGCTAGTATGTAGGTGCTTATTATAGAATAAGTTCACTGAACATGACTCACACAGCTGAATAAGTGATGGAGTTCACTCACGTGTCAGCAGTTGTTCACATAGTGATAGTTGTACAAGTATCCTTAAACTTGAGGTCATCATAGTCATCTTGTGTACACTGAACTATGCTTTGGTTTAGTTCTTAGTCTCCAGGGACAATTATTACGATTCTACTGGGTATAGGAATTTGTAAACGAAGATAGTGTATGATTAATAAAGGATCTACCCCTTCCAGTGAAGGAAGCGAATGTTCAAGGCTGATCCACTTATGCTAGTTCAGGAATCTCTGGCCAGAGTGAATGAAATTAGAAAGGAGTTTCTAATTTGCATAGAACTAAGCATAGTAAATGGTAAGCAAGTGATTAAATTAGATAGGCTTGACACGAGATCCATGCCTTGTATTTAATCAGGACATTGTAGGGTAGAAGGTGTTTATTGTACGGTAACTATTAACTGAATAGGTTCTTGGTATTCTAAGCAGTGAATTCATATTATCCGGATAGTCGCGATATGCTGAGAAGTATCCCTCACGATGTAGAATAAATGTGATTAATTAATTAATCATATTTAATAAATTAGAGAATTTATATAAATAATGATAAATAGTTTTATTATTATTTATTTCTACTACCGGCTTAATATTGAACCTACAGGGTCACACCATAAAAAGAGAATGATTTAATGGTGGAGGAATTAATTAATAATGGCTAATAATTATTTATTTGTGAAATAAATAATTAATTGGCAATTTAATAATTGATTAAATGAGATTTAATTGATTATAAATTAATTAAGAAAAGTTCTTAATATTATTAATTAAGGATTTAATTTTTTGGAAATTAAATCAAGAGAGAGAATTATTTCTAAAGTGTTTAGAAAAAGGATTAATAATTAAAAGGTGTTTTAATTATTAATGATAATAATAAATGGGATAATAATAATAATATTTATGGGAAAATTTCAGCTGAAAATTTTGCCTATAAATATACTATTATAAACCCTATTTTTTATTGCAACCCCAATTTTTAGAAAAACCTAATTCTCTCCCCCTCCTCCTCCTCCTTAACGTCGTTTTCTTGGTGGATACCGGTGGAGTGCTTCACGTTTGAGGAGCAGCTGCTAAGGATCTCCGATCGTTGCTTTTGGATCGCATATTAAAGGTTAGTAATTGATCCCTATGTTTTAACCACGATTTATATGCTTTTATTTGGATTATATGTTTAAAAGTGCTTTTACATGCCTCCGCTGCGATTAAAATCCAACAAATAAAACTCGTAAAATAGTGTTTACAGAAATATCGTAAACAACAATAACATGAAACAATGATAATGGACCGAATTATAAATTTTATTCAAAATCGAACTCTTGGAATTAATACTTATTTTGTTGTCATATCAAATTAGATATCAATATGAACTTTGATGCTCACAACATCCCATACTGAAGTCAACATCAATCATCTATACTAAATACCACCTTTGATATTTAACAACCTAAATATCAACATCAAGCAGAAATTAATTCAAAACTACATTTCACCTTTTTTTCCAAAACCAAAACACTTGATAAATCATTTATTCTATGATTATCAAAACAATACCATAATTTAGATTGGAATCCTCGAACGACGGTGTGTTGCCGCCGGTGATTAGCCGCGGAGCAACACCGGTATGCCGAAGCATATCCAACTAAACAAAGGGGAACGCAAGGCACATATCGGCCTAGCAAGGTGTTATATCCTGTATAACACACAACTCACACTGGACCGCCGCCACGGCCTCTTACGTAACCATCCAATCTTAAAAATATTTTATTGAAAGGGGTCATAATACTCGACACCCTTATAAACTTTTATTCCCCCATTTACTTGGGAAGGAATACTCAGCAAAACCAACTCATTTTTCTCAAAACCCAAAACATATATAAATCCATTCATTTGATAAGTAAAATCACTTAGCTATTCTGAACATGGAATAGCAGAATAGTACTTGCATAAACAGAATCATTTAATTCAGTGATATGTAAAACATTTATTTATTCTTAACTGAGAATAGGAAAATCAATACTTGCATAAGAAGATTTAAAATAAATATCACTTGGACAATAAGTAATGATATAGATACTTGCCTTTGGGATTTAGCAGTTAGTCACACTCGCAATGACGTATCTATTCTGACATTCTGTCTCAAAACATGACCGTCCTTATTCTACTAATTCTTTGCCTGATGCTCATGTAGTGTTGCAACCCAATATTCCATACTATTCAACTCTAGTCTTCATCCATTTCATCTGGTCCTGATCGTCTTGAAAGACTCGTATCTATAATTAGAAAATAACATTTTAATCGTCTAAACGATAATTACTCGACGAACTGCGCGTCAAAACGATAGCCCACACATAAAGGAAACAGTCAAACATAAAACTCTTGACCCACACAAGCACGTAATTCACATAGCACGTAAACACATAACTCACGTATCACATAATTCATATAGCATAGGACTCGGTTCGTCAAAACATTCGACTCGGATACGTTTAAAACTGAAATTGAGGTCAAAAATATGATTTATTGATCAATAAACGACTCAGAATGATTTGCAAAAAGAATCGAGTCCCCGAAAAAAAAGAATTTAGGTCTAGAAAGTATTTTTAATGAAAGCGGAATATATTTCTGAGTCTATACGTGTTCAGTTTCGTATTAAACGGACGAATGGTTTATTTAATACTGAATAAAATAAGAATAAATCAAAATAAATTATAAATAATTGAATCAAATTATGATTTTTGAAAATAATAAAAGATAATAATTTGAAATCGAAATTAATATTTTAGAAAAAAATTCGAAATAACGTCTTTGTGAAACAGACTTTTCCCGGGGTCATACCCATCAAAATCAATCCTAAACAATACAATCCTACTATATTATAAAAAAATTAATAAATTAAAATCACACAATAATTTATATCTGCACATATAAACATACTAGAAACGAAAAATACGGCCAAAAGTGACTTCTACAACAAATTCTGAAAATTATGAAATAAATATATAAACACTAACATGCTATAATATACACAAATACGAAGGCGGAATTTCGAAATCATTACCAAAAATAAATTCTGATCACCCCGAAGTGAATATTTGATTTCCGGAATATATCTCCAGAAAAATCCGAAATTAATAGGAATAGACATATACACGCTGAGATGCCATGTGGAGTAATCAACGCTGCCAAACTCTTTTTCTACGCCCCAAAAATAAATTAAAACGGAAAATATGCTCCGCAAATTTTCTTCTCAAAACCTTGTAATATATATACCTATGCGTCGGTATCGAAGCGCTAATCGTTTATATATATATAATAATTGAAATTTGGACGAACGGTTGAGGAGATATGAATTTTTAAAAATTAAAAATATATAAATATACGGTAGAGAGGAGAGACAGAAGAGGGGAGGGAGTACTCTGTAAACAAAACTATAAGGGGGGTTAGCGCGGGTAAGGGGGGCAGGTGGGGTGGGGGTTGGTGGCGTGGGGATCACGTTTCTTTTTTTTTTTGGTTTTTTTTGGTTTTTTTTCTTTAACTAAAAATCAATACAACATAATTAAAATTAGCCCGAAATTAATAATTAGCAGGGAATAATATTTAATCAAATAAATATAAAATTTATATCAAAATTCCTCAAAAATTACGGATATTCTAAAAATGTAAAAATATAAAATATTTGGAAGTCCCACGATTTTATAAAAATAAAAGTATGATTTTTGTGGGGTTTGACGTTCCGATAGGGGCCCGGTCCGATAATTTTTATGAAACCGAAATATTTCTACAATTCTCGGAATATTTAAAAACTAATAAAATAAAATTTTCATAATTTTTAAAATATTTATATATCGCGCGTCATATCCGTATTTTACGATTTAACGAACAAACGTGCGGGTAAATATAACCCGAATTTTTTTTAAATAATTTTAAAATTCTCGATATATTCAAATACTAATAAATATAAGTTTCATAATTTTTGAAACATTCTAAAATTTAATACTGAATTTACACTTATATATCGGATCCAAAATAGATTATTTAGCCGCTAAGTAACTATAAAAACGATACAATTTAGTAGCAGATTTGGATAATTATCAAAACTGGGCTTTTTATAAAATATTTTATACGAAAATAATGTAATACTATCCCGCCTTTCGAAAATACGGGTTTTGTTGATTCATCAAAACGTTTATCGTATCAAAATTTTTGCGCCGGGACGCGTACGGGTCAACCCGTAATCCGGATCGAAAAAGTTAAAACACGAAAAATGTCCGGAATTACCAGATTAGGTTAGGAAAAGAGTTTTCGGAAGAGTTTCGGGTTGTAAAAATGCAAAAACAGTTGAGGTTGAACGATTCCCGGCTTTATAAAATAATTTTGGTAATTATTCAAAAAATAATTAATAAATCATTATAAAATCATGTAACAATCCAAAAATTACCAGAAAATATCACAATTATCTATATTTTATTATGGACATATTAAAATAAAATACTTACACTATATCACATATAAACACCCAAATATAAATATCAATCATCAATAATTCACCAAAATTCCCATAATAATCACATAAAAATTATTTATTGATAAAAAAGTAATTGCACAATATTTCCGAATATTACAAAACAATTTCAATTTACCGATACTAATAAATCAGCTTTCAAATAACTTTTGAAAAAATACATTTAAATTAATATTTTCAAAAATTAACAAGGATCGATATAACACTTAACAATTAACACATTATCATATAATAACACCAACTCGTCAAATAGGAATAAAATATCCATCATTTTATTCCTTCTAAATCATAAAAGCACATATATATATTCAAATAATAATTATAATAATTCTAAAAATACGGGATATTACAAGTCCTGTTCTAGGTTCTGATGCTTCTTGAGATGTGGTTGGATCTTCAATATGCTCCCCATGCACAGGTGCATTTTCCTTTGGCGTAGTCACCACAATTTCAATAACATCAGAGTTTAAACCATCAGAGTTTGCAGTATCAGGATTTAGACTATCAGAATTTACAGAATCAGAATTTAAAACTTCATTCTCAAATCTCAGCTGATCATGATCATTGAAATCTTCAAGTCCAGTAATCTTCTTATCATCAAACGAGACATTGATAGATTCCATGACAACCCTTATTCTTAAATTGTAGACTCTGAAGGCTTTTGTGGAAAGTGGATATCCAACAAAAATTCCTTCATCAGCTTTTAGATCGAATTTGGATAGCTGTTCAGGATGAGTCTTAAGAACAAAACACTTGCATCCAAATACATGAAAGTACTTCAGATTTGGCTTCTTTTTCTTCACCATCTCATATGGTATCTTTCATTGCTTGTTGATAAGTGTTGCATTCTGAGTAAAACAAGCAGTCTGCACAGCTTCAGCCCAAAAGTAGGTTGGTAACTTTACTTCATCAAGCATAGTTCGTGCAGCTTCAATAAGAGTTTTATTCTTTCTTTCAACAACTCCATTTTCCTGTGGAGTTCGAGGAGCAGAGAATTCCTGCTTTATTCCATGGTCTTTGCAGAACTCTTCCATAATCAAATTCTTGAACTCAGTGTCATTATCACTTCTTATAATTTTCACAGAGTCTTTGACCAATTTATCCAGTTGTTTGACATGATCAATCAAGATAGATGAAGTTTCACTTTTTATGTGCAAGAAATACACCCATAGTGTATCTGGTAAACTCAATCTACTATGACCATAGCATATTTCTTCTTTGTAATAGACATGACATTCATTGGACCAAATAGATAAAAATGGAGTAGGTGATAAGGCTCAAGAATTGAAGATTCAGTCTTGCTCTTGAATGAAGATTTTTCTTTGTTTTGCCTTTTGACATGAATCACAAAGGCCATCAGGAGCAAATACTGATTTTGGCAGTCCTCTCACAAGATCTTTCTTGACTAGTTCATTTATATTGTTAAAATTTAAATGAGAGAGTTTCTTGTGCCAATCCCAGCTTTCTTTAATTGATGCTCTGCTTAACTGACAGATTGCAGAACCATCAGAACTTGTTGAAAGCTTGGCTTCATAAATGTTACAATGCCTGTATCCCTTCAGAATAACTTTGCCTGTAGATTTGCTTACAACTTCACAGTGTTC
Organism: Apium graveolens; assembly: GCF_009905375.1. Classification (NCBI taxonomy): domain Eukaryota; kingdom Viridiplantae; phylum Streptophyta; class Magnoliopsida; order Apiales; family Apiaceae; genus Apium; species Apium graveolens. The sequence continues at coordinate 83,898,522 of NC_133649.1, forward strand.
TTCAAAGAAATCCACATGATAACCTATGTCACAGATTTGACTAACACTCAGCAAATTGTGTTTAAGTCCTGAGACTAGAGCTACTTTTTCAATGATGACATTCCCAAGATTGATATTGACATATCCCAGAGTTTTTCCCATGTTGCCATCTCCATAAGAAACTCCTGGGCCAGCTTTCTCCACAAAGTCTGATAGCAGGGCTTTATTTCCAGTCATATGTCCTGAACATCCACTGTCCAGAACTAGGATGTTTTTCATGTTGGCCTGCAATCACAAAGACCACTAATGATTAGTTTTAAAGACCTAGACTTGCTTGGATCCTTTGGCCTTATTAAGTTTGTTAACATTTGCAGCGGATTTAACATCAGAGTTTATGTTAACATTTTTCTTATCAGAATTTACAGTATCATACTTTGCATCAGAACTTACACTAGAAGGAATAATGCTAACTTTCTTTAAAGAAGGTTTTATTTGATAATAATCATAGTACAAACTATGATATTCCTTACAAGTATAAATGGAATGCCGTAAACTACCACAATGAAAATAAGGATTTTGTGATTTAAACCTAACAGACTGACTCTTAACTCCTGAATTAGGAGGTAAAGAGTTGATATTCTTATTCTTCCTACAAAAAGAAGCAAGATGGTTAGAGTTTCCACAATTATAGCATTTCTTTCTAGGAGCATTAGGAACAGGCTTATAATTATTGCTTTTATTCACACCCTCCTTTCCATTCCTATTTTTCCTAGGTGGCTTTACCTTGTTTACATTCTTAATCTCTTTCAGCTTATACTTAAGCTGCTTTTTTGTCATTAAGCCTATGTTAACTTCAGCTGATTTATCCTATTTTAATTTATCAGAAGTTGACTCTGCCTTAACTTCTGTCTCAATATCTTTCATCTTTTCAGAATCAGACTTTACAGTTTTAGCTACAAACTTACAGGATTTACCTTCGGCTTATTAGTCTAATTAACAATAATTGGCTTAATTTGTTCAGTTCCTGTTTCACTTTTATCATCTCCATAACCTAAGCCCTCTTTCCAGTTTCCACTACTTAGTAAATTCTGAGTTGTTCAGTCAGAGTTAGTCCAAGTCCTGATAATCTCTCTTTCCTTTTCTAACTCAGTTTTTAGAGATTGATTCAATTTTAACACTTCATCTCTAACATAAAAAGCATCATCTCTTTCTTTCTGAGTTTGATGGAACATAACTAACTCTTTTTCTAAATAGTCATTCCTTTTCTTAAAAGCCAGATTTTCAGAAGTTAACCTATCACATATTAAAGTCTAATCTCTATAACTAATGAATATGGTTTTAAGATAAGATCTCAACTCAGTAATATCATTAGTATGAAAGCATAAGTTATTTGAGGTACCTTTAACTTAGCAGCATCAGAACTGCTATCAGCATTTACCATCAAGGCATAGTTCACCTCATTTTCAGAATCTGAAGTGTCTGTCCAGCTTTTCTTCTTTGTGACAAGTACCTTGCCTTCGTCACCTTTTCCTATCTTGCAATCAGGAGATATGTGGTCTTTCTCACCACAATTGTAGCATTTAGCATTTGAGTAATCTCATTTGTCAGACTTTCCTGCTTTGCCTTCAGATTTTCTGAATCCCTTCTTATCAGAACTTCCACTTTTCTTGGAAAATTTCCTTTCCTTTCTGAATTTCTAGTAGGCTATCTTTGTGATGCCCTTCACCATAAGAGCACACAATCTCATCATCTCTTCATCATCATCCATCTCAGATAAACTTTTAGTTTCTGAATCCTCATCATCATCATCAGAACCTTGATGAATCTGAATCAGACTTTGTGATAAGAGCCTTTCATTTGCCTTTCTTTGAGACAGCCACTTTGGGGGATTCCTCCTCAGCCTTAAGAGCAATTGTTCTTGACTTTCTCCCATTCCTCTTGCTTCTTTGATCCATCTCAAGTTCATAAGTTTTGAGCATACCATAAATTTCATCAAGAGTAGTTTCATCAAGAGCATAGTTGTCTCTTATAGTAGTTGCCTTCAAATCCCAACTTTCAGGAAGAGCTAAAAGGAATTTAAGATTAGAATCTTCAAGATCATATTCCTTATCCACCAGTGACAAATCATTCAAGAGTTTGACAAATATGTCATATAAGCCAGTTAATGACTCATCAGGTTTTGAGTCAAAGTGTTCATACTCTTGAGTGAGTATAGTCCTCCTGTTCTTCTTAATTGCATCAGTTCCCTGGCATCTTATTTCCAAGGACATCTCATATCTCCTTTGCAGTCTTGCAGTTAATTACTCTATTTGACATGACATTATCAATGGCACTATACAGCAAATGCCTTACCATTACATCCTTGGCAATTGATGAGATATCTTCAGCTGTATACTCACTTTTCTCCTTTGGTACAGTTTTTGCTGGCTGATCTGCAACTACTACATAGAGCTTTGTTGGCTTATGTGGTCCTTCATTAATTCTGTCAAGGTATTCTGGATCTGTAGCTTCCAGAAACATAGCCATCCTCACTTTCCATATGGGATACTCAGAAGGTCTCAGCATGGGAACCCTAATAGTCTCATATCGACTGTGGATTTGAGTCTTTGGAGTTTCTTCAGTTTTGGTGGGCTTGGTTGGAGTTTGTTCTTCTTCAGACATGATTGTTTTGGATCTTTACTGTATATGTGTTAACAGATAGGCTCTGATACCACTTGTTAGGTCACACACACTGTAGAAGGGGGTTGAATACAGTGTATAGTACAATCAAATCGAACTAAGAACACAAGTATGTAACACAGAATAATCTTATTAATAAAATAGTATTGCAATGGAACCGTTCTCTCTCAGTGATGAACAAATATCACGAGAGCTGCTAGGGTTACAATGAATAATATTCTTGATAACAATAACACTTATAGTATAAACCCTATGCTGTGTTTATATAGACACACAGTTATAAGATAATCTTCTAATTGATATCGAATATAAGTCTGCATCCTAAAATATATCAATTAGTTATCTTTTCCTCCAAGTCTTCTATTCTTCATAGAATTCTTCTCCATGCATATCTCTTTTTGTTTTAGTCTTGATCTTCTTTCCTTTCAATCAGCCGTCTTCCTTATCTGAAAGTCTTCTTAAGTCCTGATGAATATCTTCTAATATCTTAAGTTCTGATAACTTAAGTTCTGATATCTTAAACTCTGACTTCAGTATAAGTACTGATTTCCAGTTAAGTCCTGATTTGTCCTGTTAGTCAAGATCTGAAAATTAAATACAAATCATTATTAGACATGACATCACAAATATATCTAACATCATTTCATTTCATTTTAAAGAAAAAGGAGCAAACTGCTTAGAAAATGTAAACATTTTCTCGTTTATAAAACATAAATGAACCCTTGTTTGGAATATCTATCTTTTAATTATAATACGGGTGATCAGCCCGTACCGACCTCCATCTGGTCAGTTATGGTACCTATGGTATTGTTTCAGCCTTATATTGGACTAGCCCCGCTAGCTTCTTATATGATTGGACTAGTCCCACTAGCCTCTTACGTCTCTATCAAATCCATCAGGTTTTCTTTTGGAAAACCTTTGTGTTGGAAATAGGAAAAGAGTTGACTAAATTCATTTTAACTTTACCAAGAATGCGAAATCATTTGGGCTCATTCAAGTCGAAAATCATTCATAAGTTCAAATTAAGATTTTAAGGAAATTGAACTGATCAAACATAAACATGGATCAATACGAAGGAACTTGATCAAATGATAATAGGATGTACTGGTTCTAAGTTGGAACAGTTTCAAGATCAACATATGACAGGGTTCACAGGTTATCGAACAATCCAGATTGATCAAGACATTAAGTAAGGGAATTCATAAAGATTCTTTTAGGGTTTACGAGATCATAAGATAATAAAGGAAATAATAAGGTAATCAGGGTGCAAATCAACAGGGTTACTATAAAGGGTTAAACAGGGTTTGATATCAAGTTGTTACAAGGAACAATATCAGGGTTTCTCAGAATCAATAACAGGTACATCACAATTACAATAAAAGTCACTACTTTATCATGGACATCAATAATTTCCTAATTTCCTCTCTATAATCGATTCATAAGAGAAGGCAGAGTTACTTGCCTTAAATCACTTTCCTGCTTAACGGGTATAGAGCTACTGCCACCCAGGGATTCCTTTCCCTTTTCTAGCCTGAATGCCTCCGCTATCCGAATCTACAATCCAAAACAGAACCCCTAATTAGAAACTCGATCAGTCTCGATGTTTCTCAGAACGCCTAACGATTACCCCAATTCGTGATATTACTTAACTTATGAATTTGAGTATCATCACGTAACACATAATACGATATATTCATACATCCTTAATAGCATAACTATACTTAACATTTAGCAATTAACCATCGATTTAAATATTACGACATGAAAACACTTAATCCCCTTTTCTTTTATAAAAATTCGAACCAAAGATAAGCATAATCAAGTAAGTCCTTTAGATTCCTAACATGCAACCTCTTATTAGGGACATGCATACATTTTACTAAAAAACTAACCCCAAGTTCGAACTACAACTAGAAACCACTTCCATATTAATCAATTCATCAAATAATCAAACAAAACTTTTTACAACTAGAAATTCCATTCGGTTTCTTACATAAAATGACAAGCAACTAGTAAAATCCTTACATAACTTTTAAAAACCACAATTTATACTAGATTAACACTAAAGATCATTGATTAACAATAATTCGAATCCTTTATCCTAAAAACCGAACCAAACATAGGTTTTTAACCAAAATTTTAATCAAGCATTCACAAGATCTTGACATGCAATCTTACAAATTAAACATGCATACTTTAATAACGATCCTAGTCTTAGTTCCAAATCAAAAACTTATTAACAACATTATAAATCAAGCTTATCATCCAACTCAAACCAATTTTATATAAAACCGAAATTTATATTCGGGTTTTCCAAAAATAGTGACATGCAACCATTGAAATGAGTTTTTTAAATTATATAGAACTCAGACTAGAATCACCGTTCACCACCGGTTCACCAGAGTTCATCGCTGGTGGCGGCAAGGGTTCGGGGTTGCCAATAATCAGCCCCCAACTCGAAAACCTTACCAATTTTACTAAAAAAATCACTATCACTAACATGTAAGCATCATTCAATTAGAAATCAGAAAAGAAACAAACTCAATCTTCAAATTAACCAGAACCCGAATGGGTTTCTTTCTTCCAACATCAAAACGCACACATGCAACCATATTTAGATAAATATAAGGTATAAGGAAGGTATATCATATACTTATGTTTGATTTTCATCCAATATCCATGAAGAATCAAGCAAAGAAGATGGAGTTCGAAGAGAGAGAGAGACTCACCCGAGAGAGATAGAGAGAGAGAGAGAAGAGAGAAAAAGGGAGAAAAGAAAAGAAAGAAAGAAAGAGTGAGTGAGTAGAGACCGTGGGAAAAAAAGAAATAAAGGAAGGGGTTATATATAGACATGGTGCAGGGGCACCATGGTCTTTTGCCTCCATTCAATTCATAATTCTATTTCTTTTTTCCTCTTTTTCATTCTCGATATCCAATAAACTCTGAATAATCAAATAGAATGGCTTTATATATCTGAAAATGGTACCAATACTATTTTTAAGTCAAATAATATGAATTTAGCTCTCTCCCCATATTTTTAAATAAATTTTTGAGCAAATAGATTATTAGTTATTGATTCTACAAATAAACCCCAAATAACAGAATTAAACTCTATAAAATCATTTTAAAATCTCAAGTCCTCAAAATAAATTCAACTACTATTTTTAAAAAGTCCTTGGGACTATTTTGAAAGCAACAAAGCAAATTTCATACCTTGATCACATTTCTATAATTTTATAAAAATATTTTAAGATCAATAAATTCCTTAAAATCCCTTTTAAAAATATTTAAAAATAACACCGATCTTGAATTTGATCATGCACACATTAAACAGCATGTAAACACATAGGATTATCACATATATTTCACATTCTCACTTTTAAATATTTTCATCCCTTTTTAATACAAGTTCCGTTTAACTGGACGGCCCGAAGACACAGCTTAATCCCTTAGCTGACTCATCAAACTGGAACGAGTTTCTTTACGTTCCCAGTTACTATTATACAATAATGACAATTAACCACAAAATCATTTAACCTTTTATTTAATCACATAATTTCACAGTTACAACATAAAATTACACTTTATTCACGTCACAAAATTCTCAGTCGCTACAGAAAAAGAGCAAACGGCCAAAAAAAATGATGCCCTTAAAATCTAAAGTTTGAAATCACTTTGATCGTATTAAGAGTGGAATAAAAGGTACGAAGAAAGTTGAGGGAAATTTGTAAGTTTTGTCATGCTAATTTTAACGGGATACGTGACTAGAGAAATAATCATTTAAAAAATCATACAAATACATTAAGATGAAATTAATAAAAGTTCTTGTGTCCCAAATGCTTTTGGAATAAAAAGTCAGCGGTGAGGATTCTAAACCGAAATTAGGGGTTCATAAATTTAATCCAGTTGTTGGGAGGGCTTTGTATGCTAAAACGATTGATAAACATGATTTTCTTTTTCTAATGGCAGAATATGATAAATTTCATCTTTGAATATCTTGTGCAATGTCTGCTTATAAATATCGGTCCTGAAATATGTTAAAACTGACTTGTTAGATGTGTATGCAAATGAGAAATAACGAATTTATAAGAAAAATGAAAATTTGACTTCTAGGATTAGTCACACCACTAGGGTTAGAAGCCGAAATATCAAACAAAATCTTATATTTGTGTCACTTGTAAGTACATTAATTATGTTTGGGTATTGCATAAACGAGTTGTATCTTTTCGTGTTGTGCCCTACCCTAATTGTGGTGTTAATTTTAGTGTGTGGTTAAAAGAGAGAATTTTAGAGTGGAATTTTGATAACAAGTTAACTTTAATTGTTGTTGATAACGCTTCTAATAATTCAGGAATGCTTCTATGTATTAATAGTTGGTTAAATGGAAAAAGAGCTCTTGTTTACAATAGTTACATGTTTTATATGTATTGTGTGCCACATATTCTTAATTTGATCATTAAGAGTGGGTTGTAGATGTTAGATCATTTAATTAAAAAAATCAAAAAATAATTAGATTTATTGGATCTGCTCAATAGGATGAGAAGTTTAACCTTGTATTGTCTCAAATCAAGTTTAATACTATGAGACGAGTCCATTTAGATATAGACACTCATTGGAACGCAACTTATGAAATGCTTATGACATTACTTGAACTCCGATATGCTATTAGTCATTTATTTGCCTTTATTGTACAAAGCGTGTCTTAATGTAACAAGACTAAGTCACTTTGGAAATCATAATAATTAGTTGACTTGTAATAGTTATGTAATCTATAAATGTTTTCTCCGAGTCTATAAAAATGATTAGAAGACTGGACTTGGATATTTTTCAATGAACAACCAACAAGCTAATGAATAATCTCTAGAAGAAGATCAAGCATGATCATGCCTCAGAATGAAGATACATAACTTGAAGAAGAATAATGTTGTAGATTGAAAAATGTTTTAAGTTAAATATCGAGAAGTCACAGATCAAGGAATATCGAGAAGTATATCGAGAACTGTTCAAGCCTGTAGAGAAGTCATTTTTCTATAGAGAAGTCATTTGGCCTGTAGAGAAGTCAGTTTTCTATAGAGAAGTCATTTAGCCTATAGAAAAGTCATTTTTCTATAAGAAGTCAATTTGTGTGACAACACGTCAAATACATGTAGAGATGTGGAGATATCGACAAGATAAATGCATGTAGAGATGTGGAGATATCGACAAGTCAAATACATGTAGAGATGTGGAGATATTGACAAGTCAAATACATATAGAGATGTGAAGATATCGTCAAGATAAATGCATGTAGAGATGTGGAAATATCGGCAAGTCAAATACATGTAAAGATGTGGAGATGTCGACAAATCAAATACATGTAGAGATGTGGAGATATCGAAAAGACAAATGCATGTGGAGATGTGGAGATATCGACAAGTCAAATACATGTAGAGATGCGGAGATGTCGACAAGTCAAATAAATGTAGAGATGTGGAGATATCGACAAGGCTTTTTAAACTCAGAAGATCTCGATAACAATTTTATTTACAGAATGCATCTATCATGAAGATTTCAAATTACAATTAACAAACCATTTTGTCATTAAAATGGAAAGTCTACAAATACAGTTTGAGGAGTGCAAGATCAAGGGACAAGATGAACTGAACAAAGGAATGTAGCAGGTCTGAAGATTGTCTGCAGATATGTACTGCCTAGATAGAAATAGACAAAAGAGATTTAAAATTGTGTTAGTCTATTTTAGTACAATTTATGTAAACTTTTCATGTTGTTCTATAAATCATGTCACGGGTCCTTTGTCTAGGGTAACGAAACAGTCTAGATATACTTATAATTCTCTCAAGTGGAAGCTAAGTTCTTCAATATTAAAGAACTTAGATTTTTAGCACACCCCAATTGATTTTGAATAAAGATCAAGTGAGTTTGGAAAATTATTTCTCCGTGTTTGTTACAGTTAATTAATTTTCACTAAAAAAATACTTTAACTATTAAGTTCCAGAAAGCCTTAACACTGAACTTGATTTCTTGAAAACAATTCATAAAGTTTTTAAGTAAAAATCAAGGCACACACATTCATCGTCCTATGTGTGCATTTCATACCTAACAAGTGGTATCAGAGAAAAATCTGAAAGTAATCAAATTATATCTTGGAAGTATGAGTGTACAAAATCTTAGCAGTATCAAGATACCTATCTTTGACAAAGAAAGCTACACATTATGGAAGAAAAAGATGATGTTATTCATCAAGATGGCTCATCCACTTTACCGTGAGATTCTAAGGCATGGACCTTTTATCCTAATGGTGAGAGTACCTAAAACAACTCAAGATGATGTTGTTATTCCTGCTCAATATGTTCCAAAAGATCCATCTACATATACTGATCCCGAGAAAAAAAGGTCTCACTAGACAGTGGCTTGCAACTCTTATTGATTGAGTCTTTTGATAATATTATGTACAACAACATTATTAACTGTGAGATAGCCAAGCAGATATGGAAAAATATAGAAATTCTATATGAAGGTACTGAACAGGTGATATCAAACCAAAGAAAAATCTTGGTCTCGCAATATGAGGGTTTTATGGCTAAACCAAAAGAAGGCATTACTGAGGTGCTTGGGAGATTTAAAAAGCTGATAAATGACTTGCAGTTACATGGAAAATACTATGAAACTAATGAGATAAAATTAAAGTTTTTTCTTACTCTTCCTGATCACTTATAACAGAAAATTTCTGTAATAAAGAAAGGAAGAGATCTAGGCAGAATGCCATTGGAGTTTTTGCATAGAATTCTAAAAACCTATGAACTTGAGATATTGCAGAGAAAGATATTAAAGCTAAACCAAGGACATGTAGTTGATGTGTTAAATGCCTTGATAGCCAATGACCAAATGATGATTAATGATGAAGTAGAATATCAAGTGCAAGTTGTACAACCTATTGAGCCAAAATGCAAGGAACCTCAAAAATAAGTTATCTTGGAAGTAGGAGAGGAAGAGTTCTATACTCTTGATGAGTTGGATGAGATGGTTCAATCCATGGCCTACCTGGGAAAAATAATTCAAACATAAAGTTCAAGAAACCCAGGTACTTTAAGGGTAAAGGTTAATCTTCCTCCTACAACAATGACTGGAAAGAAAAATCTCAAATGAAAACACAACTGGCAAAGGTGGTTACAAATCAGGGTCTATGGACAAATCTAAAATTAGATGCTATAATTATGATGAACCTAGCCACAAAACTTTGCCATAGAATGCAGGAAGCCAAAGAAGGTGAAGAAAGACAAGGCATACTTGAAGCTTAAAACTAAGTATGAGACTCTTCTGAAAAGGCAACAAGGAAAAGCTTATATTGCAGAGGTAAAAATTTGGGATGACACAGATGATAAAAATAAAGATGAAGAATATGGAAATTATGATATTATGATCAAAGAGGAAAGAGAGTCATCTATATCAAAATCTGAGGTACCCATCTTAACCACTATTGATTTGAATGCCTCTCAATATAAAGAAATTATTGAAAAGATGAGCATGGAAATGTTTCACATACACACAAGTATGGTAGCTGCCACTGAAGAAATGAACAAATTATCTAAGTTGAATGAGGAACTGGAAAAGAGAAACAAGAGCTAGAGTTGCAACTTGTGAGCCTAGATTCTGTTAGGCAAGAAATGAATATCTAAATCAAAAGCTGAAATGTGCAGAGGAGATAAAGGTTGTTCTGAAAGAAAAGATTGAGAAAAATAAACTTAAAATTAAGGCATTTAAAAATGCATCTGAATTAGTTGGCTTCTATCATGAGAAGAATAAATCTTTTGCAAATGTGGCAATTGGACTAGACTATAAGGCTAATCCACATGTTAAGAAAAATAAAACTAACAAAGATAAAGAGAGATTGAACAAGGGAGTTCCTGTGTGCTACAAAAAGTGGATGCACCCTTGTTCAAACCCTTTGAGGTGGACTTTAGTGAAGAAGAGCTCATCATTAAGCAAAAAATTGCAGATGAGAATGAAATCATAGAAAATGTTAAACCAACTATCAACACTAAAAGTGAAAAGAAGTCCGAGACTAGTCATGTCCCTAAAACACCTAAAAGTGAGTTCTTGAAGGCACAATGAATAGATTGTCAAGTTGAATGAGTTCCTAAAGGCATAATGAACAAATTGTCAACAGAAATGGAAATATTGGAGTAAACAAAGCAGCAATTATGCTTATGGTGCAGATGTCCCAAGAAAATAATGTCAAAAGGGTGGCTCAGTAAATCATATAACTCATCTTTGTAAAAATATTGTTAGTGTGCCCAAGCATGTGGCATGCAAGTATAATGAAGCACACACTGATGATCCATATTCTTTTGTGACAAGTCTGATTACATTCCCTACAACATGAAGGTCATGACTAGCTGTCATAAACTGAGAAAAGATCTAAAGGATATCAACTTTGTATCGGAGATAAAAAATGAGAGTGTTAATCAACTTAAGAAAATTGTTTCTTTTGATAACTTAAGCTCTACTCCTGCTAACTATGCAAAGAAGAAGAATATGCCCAACACGGCTTGGGTAACTAAAAATACTTAAAACTTATTGTGTGCAGGGCAAGAAGAATAAAGTCATGTGGGTCATTGATAGTGGATGTTCAAGACACATGACAGGTGATAAAGCCCTTCTATCACAGTTTGAGGAGATGGCTGACCCTTTGGTGACCTTTGAAGACATCATCAAGGGATTCACAATTAGATATGGCAATTTTATTAGTGGTAATGTTGTCATTCAAGATGTACCGCTGGTTGGAGGACTTGAGGTCAAATTTTTATGTATCATCTAATTCACAGATAAAGGTTTCAAGATGAATTTTGATAGAGAAGATTGCACAATCACAAATCAAAAGACTGGTGAAATTGCTCTCAAAGGAGAAAGAAAAGAAAGCATGTTTATTGTAGACATGAACGCAGCAAACAAGGACAATGTAATAACCCCAATTTTTGGAAATTTTTGAAACCCTGATGAATAGTAACTTTTGCTGACTATGCTGATTAAGGAAAATTATCAGACCATGTTATATAGGAGTACTATTATGGAAATTCTAAGATCGTATTAGTATTCCATAAAGTAAATGAGTGTAGGTAAAGGTCGTCAGAATTCGGATTCGAAAACTTTGTTTTTTCCCCGAAAATCCACCAGATACCGAAAGAATTGAGTATAAGGTAACATGATAAAAATGATTTAAATTCAAGGATTATAAGAGAGAATCATAAAAGGAATATAAAATATTGTGAAAGGTTAGGGGAACCCAAGTAATAAGATCCCGAATATGATCCCTCAAATGACAAACGAGAACGAAAGTTAAGCGGACCGTATAACAGATAAGCGGTCATTAGCCAAGTAATTAAGGGTTAATCAAAAAGGTTAGTGGATGATGATGTCATCACATCACAAGGAGAAGCCATGTGTTAAAAGATGACACAAGCATGGTGACATAAGCATGACAAGGAGTTTTGATTTGTTGGTTGATTTATAGCCAAGTAAAACTTACCATGGTAAAAAGCTAATAATTTGCCAAGCCAAAAGGAAAGCAACCAAACATTTCATTTCACACTTCCGAAAATCAACCAAGCAAACTCTCTCTTCTTCCCCCCCCCCCCATTTTTTTGCTTCGACTTCTTCTTGAAAAAGCAAGGAGAAATTTTCAAAACTCAAGCTACACACCCTAAAAAATTAAGAGGTTTGTTTCCTTAGCTTCCATAATTCATGACTTAGTTATGTTATGAGTTTGAATCCAAGATTCCAAGGTTTACTAAGATAATCAATTCATCAAAGTTCTTGATAAATAGTGTTTTCAAGAAACTAACTTTGTGTTTTCTTATGTTTTCTTCTAGATCCAAGCTTAGTAGAGATAGTTAGTGGTTATTCAAGGCTCCCTAAGTGATTCTCCACTATCCAAGGAAGGTATAACTTCTCAAACCCTTAGTCTTAAGTTTTGTTTGTTTGTATTTCCTAATGTTTAGATGATGGGTTAGTGTAATGGGTGTGTAATCATGTTTAGAGCTTTGTTTAGTAAGTGGTTTTGTTGATTTTGGAGTTAGGAGTGATACTTGTTAGATTTGAAGTTCTTGGTCACATTTTGACTTGGTTTAGATGAATAAGTTGAGATCTTGAGTTATGGTTGAATGATCTTGTATTGTGGTTGAATGATGGTGGAATGGTGTTGATTGGTGGTGATTTGATATTGAATTGATTTGGTAAAATTTGGGAATCGCTAAGTTATAGACGTCGTAATGTCCAATTTTCCTTAGACTGTTTTGTGCATGACTTTTGCACCTGAACACTCACTGCCATGAACTGACCATTACCATGCTTAGAAATTTTATGATTCAAGCTTCGTTTTGATATGTCGTTCGCTTAGATCCGATTTACGGTTTAAGAGAAACGACCATTTGAAGTAATGGCGTTTCGTGAGCGAACCCCGAAACCTCGAGTAACTTCGAGACCATAATTGAGACCCGTAAATGATTAATCGAAACATTAAACAATTATGTAAGGTGGATTAGGCAGTTGGTAAAGTACTCACGAAAGAGTCACCTTAAAATTCGTAACGCTTAATTTATTAAAATTGGTGGAGCCGAGGGTACGTAAGCGATTAACACAAATCGTTAAGCGTATAAGCAACCGTTAGGGTATGAGTGAGTTTTGAATAGTTTCTTAAGCGACCGTGGTCTAATTCCGGATTATGTTGTTGTTTATAGGTTACCGGATCCACTCTAAGCTTAAGTCTACCCCAGAATACTCAGACAAGTTTTCTCCCCGTATAACTGTTGTTGTGATGTATATATGTATATGCATTATCATGTGATAAGTGCATGATTGTTATTAGCAAATCTTGCGATATATTGGAGCATGTTGATATGATATATATGCATGCCTGTTTCGTAATCTTGATATTTTGTTATCGATTCAATTGTTTATAAATTGCATAATACCTATGCTAGATATAGGCATTATTTGCGTATACCCTCAGTATAGGGACCCAGAGTTGAACATTTTTCTAAATCGGGAGGTGATGTTCCCGAGTATATTATATGTATATATAAATAGTTTTCAAAACTATTAATCGAATAAGGTTTATACGATAGTTGTATTTTATAAATGAATATTATTTTGAATATTCATTCGAGGACTTATGACTCCGCTTATTTTATTTAATAAATATTATTTTGAATATTCCTTCGAGGACTTATGACTCCGCTTATTTTATTAAATAATATTCTTTATTTTCCTAAAGAATAATGTTTCGACAATTTCCAAGTATTCAGAAAATAATTGATACTATCATATTATTCTTACTTTAAATATTTCCAAAGATTATTTTCAAACTTTATCAAAACTATTTTTGGAAAGTTAGAGCGGATCCCAAAACTCGTTTTCAAATTTAAGATCTTTCTTTCGAAGGGGATTTAAATACTCGCTCAAAAATCTGAGGGATCTGGCTCCGTGCTGTATTTTTATATTCGCAACAAGGTTTCTGTTTTGACAAAAGAATTTTTGATTACTTACCCAACACTCGGGAAGTAAAATTCTTGGAATAAGTTAATCCATTAACAGGCATCGCCTAGGAAATGTCGGTGAGTTTTCCTTTCCAACTAGATACGACTTTTTGGTGGAGCCGTATTAACAAGTTTCTACTTGGGGAAGGGGGGATGAGCTTTACATTTCAGAGTCATGGATTTCATCTGAATTAGGAGTGGCATAAGTGGTCGAGTGGCGCCGGCCCGGCCTTATTATATTGGCCCAAATGGCCCGGAAGTTCCGCTAAGACGGTCCATTCCTTGGGAGTCCAGCGTTCGATCGACAAGTAAATTCGACTGTTCTCCTCTACATGTAGAAAATAGTGGGGTTGCACTTGTTAGGTCACACACATTGTAGAAGGGGGTTGAATACAGTGTATAGCACAATCAAATCAAATTCTAATAACACAAGTAACATAAAACTGACTTTATTCAAAGCAATAAACTCTGTTACAATACGGAACTGTCCTCTCTCAGTGATGAACAAATATCACGGGAGATTCTAGGGTTACAATGAATAATATTCTCGATAATGATAACACTTATAGCGTAAACCCTATGTATGTGTTTATATACTAAACAGTTACAAGATAATCGCTAATTGATATGGAATATAATTCTGCTTCCTAAAATATATCAATCAGGTATCTTTTCTTCCAAGTATTCCATTCTTTATAGAATTCCTTCTTCATGCATATCTCTTCTTACGTTTGTCTTGATTTTCTTTCCTTTCAATCAGCCGCCTTCCTTATCTGAACGTTTCCTTTAAGTCCTGATATTATCTCCTGATAAATATGTCCTGAACCTTAAAATACTGATGACTTATGTTCTGACTTCAGTATAAGTGCTGATTTCAGTTAAGTACTGATTTGTCCTGTTTAAGTAAGATCTGAAAACTAAACATAAATCATATTAGTCATGACATTATCAAATATATCTAACAATCTCCCCCAACTTGTAAATTAGCATAATATACAAGTTTAACAGATATTTGATGATATCATAATATACAAGTTTAACAAATATTTGATGATGTCAAAAACATTAAGTACAAATGCATGAGAAATTGACTAGATAACTACAACTTACAGTCCTTAAAGCTTTACCAACTTTAACTTTCCGATAACAACTTCAGTCTATATATATATATCAGAATTTGAGCAGTTGTAGCTCTTGACTTGGCTTCACTTTCTAATCTCTCTGATGTCAAGAGTTGTTCTGAGATAGTTCTTTAACAAACATCTCTCAGCATATCTGAGTTCATCAACCATCCTCCTTTTAGCATCTTTGAGTTCTGCAGAATCTTCACCAGTTTGGAAGATAGCAGCCCTGAGATCATTTATTCTAGCTTTCCTTATATCCTGATCCAGTCTAATCAAATATGCCTTGTCAGACTCAAGATTGAATTCTACAGCCTTATAACCCAAAAAGGTAGTTATAATCTTAGTAGAGTTAGGCTTCATCTCAACAATATCACCCTTGTGATCTCTGTACTTTGGAAGATATGTGCTGTCAGACTTTACAGAATAAAGTCTTTTTTGTCTCTGAATTTGAGTCTTCAAATAGTTTGCAGCACTTTCTGTTATTCTGTCATTCACTTGAAGTAAGAATAAAACATGTTCCAGTTCTTCAAAATACTTCAGTGGAATAACATTTTCCCTTTTATGGTAAACCCTACCATCTGTCATGAAATATAACAAGATGTGTTCTTTCAAGTAGGTTTGATAAACCATCTGTACAGACTCTAGTTGATTCAATCTTTCAGGAGTTGCTCCAACACCTGGTTCACTTAAGGAAGTTGGATCATTGGTTGTGTTTTGTACTCTTCTTTCATCAGCACTACCCAATCCAGATTTATCTCTTGCTTCCTTTCCAGTAACCACTCTTGCTTCAAAACCACTTGCTGCAGTCTTCAAAGGTTGAGTCTGTTTGGCTTTGGTGAAACCTGGTAGGAGTAACCTTGAAGGTTTAACATGAGCAACGTCAGAGGTTTCCTTTTCCTTATCTTCTGATATCAAGTCAACTTGAGCTATGTTAGAGGTTTCTTGCTTCAAGATTATATCAGAACTAACTATATCTTAACTCTGAACAACTTGGGCCATGTCAGAGGTTGTCTTAGAAATCTTTCTTAAAGTTAGAGTAAGATCAGCATCTTCAACAGAAATTTCATCATCCACAGGAGGCACATAAACCTTTATAGGTTCACCAACTTTTTCTTTGCCCTTGGACCTTGGATCTATCTGCAATTGTGATTTAGCCTTGGTTGCCTCAAAATTTGTCCTTTCTTTTATCACAATGCCTTTGGCCTTAGGAAGTTTCTTTTTACCAACATAAGCTTCAGATTTAGAATTGACTTTTTCTGACTTAAGTCTAGCTTCTTCTTCCATCAGACTCTCAAAGTCCATTCCTAGATTTTCTTTCAGAAATAACTGTCTTAAAATTTCTTCATCAAGATCCAAAAGTTCATCAGAACTTATCCTTTTACCAGTATCAGAGGTTATTCTTCTCCCAGTATCAGAACTTGTTCTATGACTTGTAGTTCCAGCTCTTCTTGATGAGAGACTTCTACCTTGACCATGACCTCCACCCATTCCAAAGTTTCCCTGGTCATCTTTTTCATCATCCTTCCCCTTCAGTGTCTTAACAGTTTTGCAGTTGGACTTATTTTTTTCTCCCCCTTTTTGGCATCAGCAGGTAAAAGAAGAGAGACAAGTAATTCCACTGAGGATTGGATTTCATCAAGTTGAGATTGCTGAGAAGCTTGATTTTTCAAAATTTCATCAATCTGAGATTGTTGCTTCTCCTGGGTTTTCTCAATGTAAGCAAATCTGTCAAAGGTAGGTTGGAAAAAACTTTTCTTTTCAATTTTCTTAGTCATTTCTTGCTTGAGTAATTATTCCTGAATTTTATGTACCTCGGCATGAGTTGTTGAATGTAGACCTTGAAGATGTCTAGTACTCAATGCAGTAACTCATAGCTGTGTCTTGAAATCATCATTAATTAGCATCTCATCAGCTTTTGCCAAGTGCTCAGCAAGAATTTTCTCAGATGGAACAAAGGTGACTGTGTTCCACTCCTTAGTCCACTCTTGTCCTCTAGGAGTTTCACTCCAAGGTACTGGTGCTTCCCCTATAACAAACTTCTTGACTATCTCACTTTTATGAACAGTTTGTTGAGGTGCATGTCCTGATGGACCAGCTGTATTAGCATCTACTTTTGTAGCAGCATCACCAGTATCATCATCATTTGCAGCATCAGAACTTACAGATTCAGCATCCTCTGATAAAAGAACAGTATGAGAGGCTATGGAGGCTTCAATATCATCCTCTAAGTGCTGATCTGCTTCCAAGTTCTGATCAACAACCATATTATGATGCTCACCTATAGCCTGATCTTCAATGTTTAGATGCAGAGAAGGTGTTGTAGACAATTCTGGAGTATCAATAGCATCAGGAATTGGTGTTGTTAATTGATTGAGTGGAGCTGGTGGAGCTTCTAAGTAGAGAACCGCAGGCACAATTAGGTTGTGAATATCAATCTCAGCATTTGTGCCTGGGTCTGCAGTAGATACTGGTTCATTGACAGGAGACACAGGTGGTGTTGATGCTTTATCTTGAGTAGTTTCCTGAGTTGGTGACAATGGAGGTGTAGAGGTAGTGGCTTCAGCAAATTCTGGCTCTTTTGAGATCAGAGATTCCTGATCTCCTTCCTTAGCTGCTGCTTCCTCATCCTCTGAAACTAACTCAGCCATGTACCTTTGTGCTCTTTGTTTCTTGTATCTCTTTGAAGGTGGAGATTCCTTGGGAGTTTCATCTAAATACATCCTTCCAAGCCTTTTGGGAAGCTTAGATCCCCCAATTCCAGTATCCTTCTGAGAAGAGACCTTCTCAGCTCCTTTGACAATAGGTTCTGACACAGGAACCTGTTCCTCACTGTCTGACTCATCTTTCAGAATAATCCTCCTTCTCTTCTGTGGTGTCTGAGGTACAGTCTTTGTCCTCTTGGGCTTTGAAGATGAAGGCCTCACAGTATGTGCTGATGATGAAGGTTGAGATATCTGTGAAGGTTTGATATATGTTCTGATAGAGGGTTGAGTAGGCTAAGATGTATATGTGGTATGTTCTGATGGTTGTTGTGGTGTCTGGGATATGTTGGTGGGTTGTACATCAGGATAAACAGATCTGTAGGTTTGAGGATCAACATTTACCAGGATCTGTTTTACAGACTGAGGTATCTGTAAGGGTCTAACTACCTTTTTCTTAAGGTCAGCATTTATCAGATCATTAAAAGCCTGTTTTGCAAGTTTAAAGGGTGGAAATAAAGAACTGGCTAGTTGAGGGTCATCAGCACAACAAAAAGTATATATAAGCTGACAGAATCTAGTAAAGTATACGACATTCCTATCCTCTGCCATCCTATCCCCTATAAAGCCTAGCACAGTACTTGCAAAATCAAAATAAGTTTGGTGAATAATAGCATACCCGATGTGTTGACTCATAATTGGAATGGCATCAAAGTTGGAACACTTATTGGCGAATGCCTTAGTGATGCAGTCGAAGAAAAAGCTCCATTCCTTTCTGATATGTGCTCGTTTCAACTGTCCAAGCTTGGCCAAACTCTTCTCATACCCCAAATTGTCCATGAGCTGCTGGAGAACGGGTTCCTCCGGTGTTGAGAAAATGTAGCCTTCTGGTAAGTGAAGAGCTTTACGAACTGCTCCAGAAGTTACCACATGCTCAACATCATTTACTTCAAAAATAATGCTAGGAATACCAGTAGCACCACCATTATCAAAATGCCCAGTCCGCTAGAACGTCAGAACTTGTTGGCTGGAAATGACTTGAGGCTGGGTCAACGCATACCCAATCTCACTGTGTGCGAGAAGATCTTGCACAAAGTGCAAATCAGATGGAGCTTCAGCATGGTTTAAGATTGCAGCATAGTTGTTGGGTACAAACTTGGCTCCATCTATAATCAAATCCTTAGGTGCCATGAAAAAAATTGAGAAATAAGATTGGCTGTAAGGTGTTTGATAAAATGTCTGAATAAAAAAAACGTCAGGAGATGAGAGAGAATAGAAGTAAAGAAAGAGAGATAAAGTGAGAAAGTAAATAAAAGATTTTACAATCTTCTCTCTCTTTTACTTATACACGGTGGAAAAGGTAACCGTTGTACACCTGTCAGACATGCAGCAGTAAAGAATAATTAATGGGCACGGGAAAACAGTAATCATTACTTATCACATGCAGTTTTTCAAGGAAAAACCGTTTCATTTATCAAGTAATCCCATTAATTAAGGTAGTTCAGTTTTAATTTTAAAATTTAAAACTGTTCCCACTTAGTAAATCATTTTCACTGCTAGTCCAATATCCTGTAAGAATACAAAGAGTGAGAGAATGACCAGAAAAAAAAAATCAAGTAAACAGGTACTGACACGTCAGAATCAGAACTTGATTTTTATCAGAGATAAAACGGTCATCAGAATATGGATAAATTAGGATTTAAAAACGCATCAAAATACCAAACAACTCAGAGACACAATCTTGCAACAATATAAAATTTCATTAATATATTGAGTGAATACATTTCATGAAATTTAAATTACATCACAAAATTACAAGATTGTCCTAAGCTACAACTCCTAACATCAACAACTATTGTCCTAAGCTAAGAAGCCTGACAAAGCTGACGGTGAAAAGAAACAGGGAGCAGAAACTATTTCTTCTTACTACTCTCAACAAAAAGAACAGCGAGACGAATGATTCGCTCCTGCTGTCGAAGACGACGGAGATGTAGTTCTCTTCGAACTGTCAACAGATCATATTTAATAATCTATGGAAGTTGAATCCAGAGATTGTGAGGGATGTTGTTGATAGGGTATGGAGTTGGAATTCCATTTATAAAGACATGTACAGTTTCATCGCCATAATTGTAAAATCAGCCAAACGCAGCCATTTTTGGTGATAAGAATAAGACGAGATTGAGTTTTGTGAGTAAATGATATATGTGTTGGCTGGAATGAAGTGTTGTTTTTATAGCCAATGGAATATCAGGAGACGCAAGGAAAAGTTAATGATTATAGGTAGAAATAATTCTACCTCGTCTCCCTAGACTTAGGAGAAGAAAAACAGTCATTGGAAGTGTAAAACATGATTTAATGCGCACATGATACAAGTACAAATTACTGTGCATAGCCGTGTACTACTAATCCAAATTATATTGACTGTTAATATCTCACCTAAACATTCTGATTTCAAATACGACTGTTTCAGATTTTAACCACAAATAAGTCAAGTGAAGAATCAGGTGTATATATCAGAACTTAGACTTATATCAGAACTTAACAGTCATCAGAACATGATTTCTTAACTCAAAAAGTAAATGCCTATCTCTGTAATTCTTCACAAATTTTGATTTCGGTTCTTCAAAACTTAATCATCAGAACTTTTATCAGAACCTGTCCTCAGAATGTATGCAATCTGACACATAAACTGTTCATCTAAAACATCATTTATCACCACAGTAATTTTCATCATACATATGGAGTGTATGTGTGTGCAGTAAGCTAAATATCGGATAAAGATTAAAGTCGGATTCACTTCAGTACATCTTAGAAATAAGGCATAACTAAGAACTTTGCTCAAAATCTGTCAAAATTCTGAAGTCTACTTTAGAATGAGTTCGTGCATGTGTCTACCTCAACTATTTTGTGCTCATTTTATGCATCTTTTGAAATTCCATTTTACAGTGGCTTCTCAGTGTAAGTAAGTCACGACTGCTTATCAGAATTTATGCTATTATCAGAGTATTTCTCTTGTAATCATAGATGTGAAAAGTCACCAAGAAAATTTTTATTTGCTTTTCTAGTAAGTAATACAAGTAATGCACTTGGGTCGTCCCTTTCACATTCTTTATTCTAGATCTCAAAGGAGTACCCGATTTTTATTCCTTTTTCTTTTCCTTTTTCTTTTGATAAGAGAGGTTTATCAGCACTTAGTACATCCATCAGATTTACTAACATAAGAACTTAACATATAAGAAGCATTATTCTAGTTTTTGTCTTAGTAATAAGATACACAAAGTAAATTGAACTAAGCTCAATATCAGAATTTGCTTGTGTTAAGAGATTTCCACATAAATAATTACTTCAAGCATGGGATCTTTAGCATATTAAAGAATACTGGGTCAGCATCTAGCACAATTATCCTCATTGGATTGACTTATCACAGAAACATTCATATCACTATCAGAGTTTAGAAGTACACATTAGACAACAATCAGTACTTAAGCAATTTTCAATTAGGCATAGAATACACAAAGAGAGTAATATCTGTAAATACTGATCATAAAGTCTGATGCATCAGAACAAAAGCTAAGCAGATTTAGAGAAAAAACCTGAAACCATTCCAAGTTCATTTACCAATCTTGTAAAAGTAGCTTCACATAGTGGTTTTGTGAAGATATATGCTAGTTGTTGATCTGTTGGAACAAAGTGCAATTCCACTGTACCTTCATCCACATGTTCCCTTATGAAGTGGTACCTAATGCTGATGTGCTTTGTCATTGAGTGTTGAACTGGATTACCTGTCATAGCAATAGCACTTTGATTATCACAGTAAATAGGGATTTTAAAATATGTTAACCCATAATCCAGTAACTGATTCTTCATCCAAAGAATCTGTGCACAACAGCTTCCCGCAGCAATGTACTCTGCTTCTGCAGTTGATGTGGAAATTGACTTTTATTTCTTGCTAAACCAAGAAACCAATTTGCCTCCAAGAAATTGGCAGCTTCCACTTGTGCTTTTCCTGTCAATTTTGCAACCTGCAAAATCTGCATCTGAGTAACCTATTAGTTTAAAATCTGATTCTCTGGGATACCACAATCCCAGATCAGCTGTTCCTTTAAGATACTTAAATATTCTTTTCACAGCTGTTAAGTGAGGTTCTCTTGGATCTGCTTGAAATCTTGCACAAAGACAGGTAGCATACATGATATCAGGTCTACTAGCAGTTAGATAGAGTAAAGAGCCAATCATACCTCTGTAATCAGTAATATCTACTGATTTACCAGTATCCTTATCCAGTTTTATTGCAGTGGCCATTGGAGTGGATGCACTTGAACAATCTTGCATTCCAAATTTCTTCAGCAAATTTATGGTGTACTTGGTTTGACAAATAAAAGTGCCTTCTTCATTCTGCTTGACTTGAAGGCCCAGAAAATAGCTAAGTTCCCCCATCATACTCATTTGATATCTTGACTGCATCAGTTTGGCAAACTTTTTGCAAAGTCTGTCATTTGTAGAGCCAAAGATGATATCATCAACATATATCCGAATCAAAAGTAAGTTCTTTCCATGGTTGAGGTAGAACAGTGTTTTGTCTATAGTTCCTCTGTTGAATCCACTTTCCAGAAGAAACTGAGCTAAAGTCTCATACCATGCTCTTGGAGCTTGCTTAAGGCCATAAAGTGCTTTATCAAGCCTGTAGACATGATTTGGATATTTGGGATCTACAAAGCCTGGAGGTTGTTCAACATATACTTCCTCTTCCAATTCTCCATTGAGAAAAGCACTTTTCACATCCATTTGAAAGACAGTAAACTTTTTGTGAGCAACATAAGCCAAAAGTATCCTTATAGCTTCCAATCTAGCAACTGGTGCAAATGTTTCATCATAATCAATTCCTTCATGTTGAGAATATCCTTTTGCAACCAACCTTGCTTTATTCCTTGTAATTATGCCATCACTATCAATTTTGTTTCTGAACACCCACTTTGTACCAACAACAGATCTGTTCTTTGGTCTTGGCACTAGGGTCCAGACTTTGTTTCTTTCAAATTCATTTAACTCTTCCTGCATTGCTTGCACCCAATCAACATCTTGAAGAGCTTCTTCCACTTTTTTTGGTTCAGTCTGAGAAGGAAAAGAATTATAGAGACATTCGCTTGAAGTAGCTGTTCTAGTTCTGACACCTGCATCAGGATTTCCAATAATTAAATCAGGTGTATGTGATTTAGTCCAATTCCTTGCAGATGGAAGGTTTTCTCTAGTTATGGATGCTCCCCCATGATCTATGCCATCTTCATCAACATCTTCTGCTGCTCCCCCTGAAAGTATGCTCTCCGAATTGGATTCTTCAGAATTCAAATTTTCAGAATTATCAGAACTTGGCTTATCAGAACTTGATGAATCAGAACTTGAAGAGCCAGTTATATGTTCTGATGCTTCTTGAGATGTGGTTATATCTTCAGTATGCTCCCCCTGCACAGGTGCATTTTCCTTTGACGTAGTCACCACAGTTTCAATGACATCATAGTTTAATCCATCAGAGTTTGCAATTTCAGGACTTAGACTGTCAGGGTTTTCAGTATCAGAATTTAAGTCTTTATTTTCGAATCTCAGCTGATCATGATCATAGAAATCTTCAAGTCCAGTAATCTTCTTATCATCAAAGGAGACATTGATTGATTCCATGACAACTCTTGTTCTTAAATTGTAGACTCTGAAGGCTTTTGTGGAAAGTGGATATCCAACAAAAATTCCTTCATCGGCTTTTAAATCAAATTTAGATAGCTGTTCAGGATGAGTCTTAAGAACAAAACACTTGCATCCAAATACATGAAAATACTTCAGATTTGGCTTCTTTTTCTTCACCATCTCATATGGTGTCTTTCCTTGCTTGTTAATGAGTGTTGCATTCTGAGTAAAATAAGCAGTCTGCACAGCTTCAGCCCAAAAATAGGTTGAAAGCTTTGCTTCATCAAGCATAGTTCGTGCAGCTTCAATAAGAGTTCAATTCTTTCAACAACTCCATTTTGCTGTGGAGTTCCAGGAGCAGAAAATTCCAGCTTGATTCCATGGTTTTTGCAGAACTCTTCCATTATCAAATTCTTGAACTCAGTGCCATTATCACTTCTTATTTTCTTCACAGAATCTTTGTCCAATTTATCCAGTTGCTTGACATGATCAATCAAGATAGATGGAGTTTCACTTTTTGTGTGCAAGAAATACACCCATGTGTATCTGGTGAACCCATCCACTATGACCATAGCAAATTTCTTCTTTGTAATAGACATGACATTTACTGGACCAAATAGATCAACATGTAGTAGATGATAAGGCTCAAGAATTGATGATTCAGTCTTGCTCTTGAAAGAAGATTTTCTTTGTTTAGCCTTCTGACATGAATCACAAAGGCCATCAGGAGCAAATACTGACTTTGGTAGTCCTCTCACAAGATCTTTCTTGACTAATTCATTTATATTGTTGAAATTTAAATGAGAGAGTTTCTTGTGCCAGTTCCAGCTTTCTTCAATTGATGCTCTACTCATCAGATAGATTGCAGAACCATCAGTACTTGTTGAAAGCTTGGCTTCATAAATGTTACCATGTATGTATCCTTTCAGAACAACTTTGCATGTAGATTTACTTACAACTTCACAGTGTTCTTCAAAGAAATCCACATGATAACCTCTGTCACAGATTTGACTAACACTTAGCAGATTGTGTTTAAGTCCTGAGACTAGAGCTACTTCTTTAATGATGACATTCCCAAGATTGATATTGCCATATCCAAATGTTTTTCCAATGTTGTCATCTCCATAAGAAACACTTGGGTCAGCCTTCTCCACAAAATCTGATAGCAGGGCTTTATTTCCAGTCATATGTCCTGAACATCCACTGTCCAGAACTAAGATATTTTTCCTGTTGCCCTGCAATCATAAAGACCACTAAGGATTAGTTTTAAGGACCCAGACTTGCTTGGCCTGTGGACTTATTAAGTTTGTTAACATTTGCATCGGATTTTGCATCAGAGTTTATGTTAACATTTTTCTTATCAGCATTTACACTATCAGACTTTGTATCAAAACTTACACTAGAAGGAATAACGCTAACTTTCTTTAAAGAAGGTTTTATTTGATAATGATCATACTACAAACTATGATATTCCTTACAAGTATAAATGGAATGCCATAAACTACCACAATGAAAACAAGGATTTTGTGGCTTATATCTAACAGACTGACTCTTAACTCCTGACTTTGAAGGTAAGGAGTTTATGTTCTTATTCTTCCTGCAAAAAGCAGCCAGTGTAATAACCCCAATTTTTGGAAATTTTTGAAACCCTTATGAATAGTGTTTTTGCTGAACGAGAAAACTTTTCATGCCACGCTATGTAGGGGTTCTGATATGGATATTCTGAGATTTTATTAGTACTTTATATGGGATATAAGTGTATGTAAAGATCGTCAGAATCCAATTCCGAACACTTTGATTTTTCCCGGAAATCCACTAGATACGGAGAGAATTGAGTATAAGGTAACAGGATAAAAAGGATTTAAATTAAAGGATTATAAGAGAGGATCATAAAAGGAATACAATGTATTGAGAAAGGTTAAGGGAACCTAAGTAATAAGATCCCGGGTATGATCCTTCAAACGATAAATGAAAACGAAAGTTAAGCGAACCGTATAACAGATCAGCGGTCATTAGGCAAACAATTAGGAAGTTAAGCAAAGGGATTAGAGGAAGTGATGTCACCCAACCAATGAGAAGAGGACAAGGAAGGGAGGATGACATAGCAATGTGATGTAAGCATGACATAGGGAAGGAGGAGATGTGGTGGAATATTAACCACACAAAACCAAGGGCAACTAGGTAATTCACTAAAGCAAACAACAAAAATCAACCAACCAAGCAAATCATTTCATTTTCATCAAACAAAACACAAAATTCTCTCTTCTTCTTCCTCATGCTCTCGGGTGGTTTCTTAAGAAATGGGAAGTCCAAGCTCCTCCACTTGTTATTTTCCAAGGTAATTATCCTAGCTCCTCCTAGTTAAGTTACATACTTCCTATAAGTTTAAGCTTCTAATTCCAAGCCAATATTTTTCTATAAATCATCAAAGAAGATGGTGAATAGTGTTTTCAAGAACTAAAATTTGTGTTCTTGAAGTTTTGTTTAGATTAAGCTTGGTTAAGGGCTTTAAAGGTGATTCCAAGCCATCCTCTTGATTCTCCACTCTCCAAGGAAGGTATAAACTACAAACCCTAGCTTTAGTTTTGAGTATTTAGGAATGGTTATGAGTAGTATAGTATATGTGAAGCATGAAACTTGTTTGTTTAAGAGTTTGGGTTGGAATGGTGGTGATTGATTTGTTGGAATCTTAAGATTTGGTTAAAGAATGTAGTATAGTTTAAATTCAAGTTTTAGGAGTAAGTAAATGGATTATAATGAGTTGGTTTGGGGCTGTTGTAATGTATTTTGGATGGAGTTTGGATTGGGTTATGAATTGGGGTTGGATTGTGGTTGTTTTGAGTTGGTTTAAATTTGGGAAATCGCGTAAACATAGCCGTCGTAATGTCCGATTTACCGTAGACTGTTTTTGTTCTTAACATCAGAACCCTTGAACTCACTGCTAGGTTTTGACCATTGTCATGTTTAGATAGTTCATGTTACGAGCTTCGTTTTGATATGTGGTTCGTTTGATTCCGATGAACGGTTTAGGAGAAACGACCGTTTCAAGTAACGGCGTTTCGCGAACGAAACTTTTTCCCCTCGCCTTACTTTGAAATGTAGGTTAAAGACCGAAAAGGGTTAATTAATGCATGAAACATTTATGGTAAGTGTTTTAGGCAGTTGGTAAGTCACTCGCGAAGGAATCGCTTTAAAACTCGTAAAGGTTAAATTATTAAAAATGGTGGAGCCGAGGGTACCCGAGTGACTTAAGCGAATCAGTGAGCGCAAAACAAGCGTTAGAGTCTAAGTTAGTTAAAGTATAGATTTACAAGTGACTTTGGTTTAATTCCAACTTACTTGTTGCTTATAGGTTACCAGACTCGTCCCGAGCCATTCGTAACCTCCAGTCGCTCAGGCAAGTATTCTATCCGTTATACTGTTATTGTGATGTAAATATATGTATATGCATTATCTTGTGATATTGCATGATTGTGATTAGCAAATTTTGCGATATATTGGAGCATGCTAAAATGGTATATATGCATGTCTGTTTCGTAATCTGGTTATCTATCTGTTGATTTCAATGCTTATAGTTGCATAATACCTATGCTAGAGGATAGCGGTATCTTGCATATACCCTTAGTATAGGGACTCAAAGGTGAAAATATTTTCTAAAACCGGGAGTCGAGGATCCCGAGTAGATTTCATATATATATGGATATGGATATATATATATATATATATATATATGGTTATAGTTTTCCAAACTATTAATCGAATAAGGTTTATTCGATAACTTGAAACTTTATTTTATTATTGAATATTATTTCGAATATTATTCGAGGGCTTATGACTCCTTTTATTTATTTATCTGAATATTATTTGAATATTCATTCGAGGACTTATGACTCTTTTATATTATTATGAATATTATTTGAATATTCATTTGAGGATCTATGACTCCGATAATGTGCTGTAATATATTCTTTATTTTATTAAAGAGTAAGGTGTTAATAATCAAACTTATTTTCGATTATTCAACTAAAGATAATACTTTCATATAAGTATATCTTTGGTTATTTAATGTTTATTTCAAGTATAAGTTTTAATACTTCTACTTCAATTATTTTTATAAAGATTATTCTTTATGGGAATATTATTTAAATAATAATATTCAGTCATTTTCTAAATATTCTGGGGACTGATTTACTTCATTAAATCAGCCTTACTCCAAACACTCTTTAAAGTGTTTTCGAGTCTTCAAAATGATTTTTTAAAAGTCAGAGCGGATCCCAAAACTCATTTTTTATATTTAAGATCTTCCTTTTTAAAGGGGATTTAAATACTCGCTCAAAACCTGGGGAATCCGGCTCTGTGGTGTATTTTATATTCGCAACGAGTTTGCAGATTTGGTAAATGAATTGATTACTTGCCCAACGTTCGGGAAGTAAGCCCATCTCATTGAGTCGGCATAAGCGACAGGCCGGGGTACGGTCTATTATTATGTAAGTGGCTGGGTGGCAGTCCATCAACGCGTGAGGGGCCGGGGTACGGTCTAGCGCGAGGTCCTAATGCGGCCAGGGTGATGACCGGTGAGGAATTCATCCATCTACAGTAGAAAAGGTTACTTATTGGTATCTTTGCCTGATCAGCGAGATATCGGGTTTATGCCAAAATTCTTTTCCTTTCCAAAATTCATTGGATGTTTCAAACTCTGTTCATACTTTGCATAACAGAGGTTCCAGGAAATGTTTAAAGGGATATATATATGTGGATATATATATATATATATCGGGGCTAAATAAAGTATCTCATAACTTTTTCATTCAATAATATTTCAAAGATTGAATCTATTCAAGTCTTATCTTGTGGTCTCATCAGTGGGATGAACTTTTGAAATTGATTATAACTTGAACGGTGGTAGTTCAAGTAGTATTTGGGAATGATATAAGTGTAGTGAAGTATTTGGTAACTTCATCTTTTAAACTTATATCTAATTAATAATTGTCTTATGAATGACAAAGATTTTCAGAAAAACGTTGAGACAAGGTTAGATATATGAGATCACCTTGCAACGATATTTTTATACAGTTATACAATGGGACTTTGTGTATATTATGCATGGAAGAGGACTTCCATTACTTTGAAAAGTATATATGTATATATACTGAATATTTTGCGACTTCATCGCATTAAGATATCAAACTTGGTTCATTTCTTTTGACCAAGATTTTCATGAGTATTATGAGTAGACTCATATACTATTAATCATTATACATATTATTTTGGTGGGCTTGCTGCTCACCCTTGCTTTCTTCTTTCATCACACAACATCAGATAGATAAGATGAACAGGACCAAGCTCCCAATTTGCGATCGGATAGGAAGCGTTTCGCAGCTTCCTATAGGCATTGAAGTCACTGTAGCTGAGGTAGGGAACTACCAATAGACTAGGCTTCAACTTTTGATGTACCAGATTTATGTATATTTATGAATTGTAATAATGGCAATGAAATGTAAATTTATTCAGAACCTTTTTAAGGTGTATTGACATATAATTGTGGAATAAAACGACTTGTGATTATTTTTGGATGTTCATCTCTGAGACTATAACGTGTGGTGTGTGTGTTTATTGTGGGGTCACAGTACAGAGTAGTTGAGAAATTATTAAGATTGGGTGTTAATAAGGGAAATGGAACTCGTGACAACCCGGATCCCCGACCCCGGATCTGGGGGTGTTACAGAAATGGTATCAGAGCTAAGCGTTATAAACCTCAGAGATGATGGGACGTTAAGATAATAAGTTCACTAAGATAATAAGAACTCTTGCCAAGTTCATAGTCGGACTACCTAACGTAGTACTGACAGTTAAAACCCTTATGGGAACCCTTATAAACATCGTGATAGGAGCGTAGTTCATTATCGTATATGGTAGCGGGACTCCGAACCCTGAGGTTGAGGAGCAACATCGCGATGATATTTTAGTACTAATTGGAGATCGGATTGTGGATCCGATAGAGTGTCCTAATGCAGGACCGGATGATGTTGATATTGAGGATTTAGCGGTTGAGGATGTTGTCCTAGAAGGGAAAGTTGTTGAGGAGGATCCCATGGAGGATCCTGACAAGATTGGATAAAGGACCACTGATGAATTGATGACCATGGTTAGGTCGACTACCAGAGGTAGGATTGGTCGGTCACTACCAGAGGTTCGTTCAAGTTGTAAAGATAGTAGCCCCTTTAACGCGGCTTACTCATAAGACTGAGAAGTTTGAATAGGCAGAGAAATGCGAGAACAGCTTTTAAGAACTGAAGCAAAGGTTGGTGACGGCCCCTATGTTGGCGTTGCCGGAGGGAAAAAGGAGATTTTGTGATTTGTAAGTGATGCTTCGCATAAGGAATTAGGGTGCTTCTTATATAGCACAGCAAGATGATCGCGTCTGCGTCAAGACAATTAAGGGAATTTAAAATTCGATATCCCCACCCATGAGCTTGGGCTCGTGGCAATAGTTTTACCCTAAAGATTGGAGGCACTACTTGTATGGAGAGAAGTGCGAGATTTACCTAAGCCATAAGTACTCTAGTACATTTTCTCGCAGAAAGAGCTCAACATGCGCCAAATAAGGTGGTTAGAGCTAATCAAGGATTACGATTATGAGATTCTTTATCATTCGGGGAAAGCCAATGTGGTGGCTGATGCCCTTAGTAAAAAGGAGAGACTCTAGATGATAATGTCTTTGAGAGAGTTTATAAGAGTTTTTGAGAAAATGGAAATAGAAGTGAAGGTAACCGGAGCCGGTACCGAAAAGCTGTTTGAGATTGCAATAGAGACCGAATTATTGGAAAAGATCATATTGTGCCAGAAAAAGTTATGAATGAAGGCAGAGAGCCAACAATTAGATAAAAGATTAATATCGAGAAAGATGATAAGGGAATAATGAGGTATTCCTATATAAATTGGGTTCCGAATGTTCAAGAGCGTAAGGATGAGAACTTAGATGAGAGCCATAGTTTGAGGAATAAGATTTAGAGCAAACCCTGAACGTGATAGTCAGGGAGGTCGCCATCAAGATATAAGGAACCCATGACATAATGGAGTGGAAAATGAGGATTTTAAATTAAAAGATGACCCCAATTATGGGGAGTAGGATGAAACATTTCATACTAAGGAAACAGAAAGTTGAGTAAGGAAAGGAGACCCGAGACGGTACTCCTATACGGCAATTCATGGACCTGTCTAAAAAGAACTTAGACTATTATCCCCAACCACCACCCTGAGGAGACAGTGCGGTGAGAAATTCTTTCAGGACCTTTAAGTCGCTAAGCTCTCAGAGTTCCATGGAACAAGCTGACCCAACCGAGGCAAGAGCCTGGCTAAAGGAAATAGAGGAATCATTTGAGATTCTAAATGATTGACGAACCACAAAAGACTGTTTTGTCACTTACCCTCCTAAGAAATAGACCACCCGCTGGTGAAAGACCAAGGAAGGCACGGAGCAAGAGATTATAATAGACTGATTTAAGTCCAGTCAATTGTTTTCGGGAAAGTAATTCCCAAAGATAAGGAGATAGTGTAAAAGCTTTAGAGCCAGAACAAAGGCAGACAAGTATGATAAATTATGAATCTAAGTTGTAAAAGTTGTCAAGATTCGTTCTGAGGACACGAATCCAGAATGACGGGATGTTTGAAATCAATGCTTATATTATGATTGGTTTGTGAAATAATGATAAGAGAAAAAAAAAAGAGAAACTGAAGTGGAAAGGAATATAAAGGCAATAGAGTTTGAGGAATGATAAGGGAGTTGGGTATGAGGAAACCCTAAAGACTCATAGCAATAGAAATTGAAAAGTATGTAATCGTCAGGATGATGATGATCCACCATGAGTTAAAATTGATGGTTGAAGGCATAAGAGATACATATATTGTACCCCCTTTAAGTTGGGAGGATTCGAGGAAACCTTGAGATAGTTCGAAGGTTAAATATGAGACGCGGATAGACTGAGGAGACAAGGAAGTAAGAAATTAGGAAAATTGGATGAAGGAAGTAACCTTCAAGAATGTGAAGTGTAAGATCGGTGGCTTGATACCCAGAAAGGGAGACGCCAGATATGAGAGATATCCCAACATTGAGGTGACTGTTGAGAAACAACAAAAGTAAATAAGGAATTATTAAGAAGAAGTTCACGTTGAACACGACCAATATCTTCCAGAACATCCTTGTTATCGTTACCAAATTAGGCAAGATAAGCGGATGACCATTGTTATCTTTTGGAGGCCATATGGATTGACCTCAATTTGAATAAGGATGCTATTATGAAGTTAGGTATAGACTATCGAGGTGGGAATGATGAATAAGATAATCTATCAAGGATATATGACTTGATTTATCCATGGAAGGATGCAGGTACCTTTTAAAGGTGGAATTAAGGATAGAACATTGGTAACTTAAAATAAATCCTAGGGGAATGCATAAAGGTTGGCATTTCACCCTTAATAGGGACAGTATGAGTTTTGACAGTATGATTGGGAAAGGGTTAAGGTAACAACAACCTTTAAGAATCAGTGGAGAATTTTTTTTTTCCCAGAAGTATATAGACAATGGTTCTAGTAATAGTGAATGGTATTTTGATATGCCCTGTATCTAGGGAATACAGGAGGAACGATTGAAGGATAACCTTAGAGGTTTTACAAGGAGAAAGGTAATATTCAAAATTCTCAAGAATAAAAATGTTGATAAAAGAAAAATGACGTAATTATAATGATGCCAAGTGGGGCACGTGTTAAACCACGAGAAATTATGGATCGAACCAGTAATGGTCGAAATTGTTCAGGGCAATTAGGACTTAAGATAAAAGATGTTCTAATTATGATTGAGCGTCAGTCATGACAGTGATTAACCTCTAAAGACTGAGGCAATAACTTATGGAATAATGGTGATTTTTTTTTATTCATCAGATTTTAAGGAAAACATCTTCACATAAGCTGTGATTGAAATGAGGTAGAAAATTATTTGGAGGTGGTTAAAATGACATTGACTGTAAGGAAATTTTACTATCAGGAAAGGCCAAAGAGGTGGCCGACACTTTAAGGGTAAGAGGATAATTATAGGCGCGTGTGCCAAAAGAATACAGTGATGATGGTTAAAAATGTGAAGGTTGAATTATGGTTTGGAAGATTGACATTCCTTCTGATGACTGTGCAATACCCAGCCGTAATAGTAGTTGGTAAAGGTTTAATTCGTGTAATCGCCATGAGCGGGCTATCTATCTTAGAAGGTACTATCTTG
Organism: Apium graveolens; assembly: GCF_009905375.1. Classification (NCBI taxonomy): domain Eukaryota; kingdom Viridiplantae; phylum Streptophyta; class Magnoliopsida; order Apiales; family Apiaceae; genus Apium; species Apium graveolens. The sequence continues at coordinate 83,931,481 of NC_133649.1, forward strand.
AGAATGAGCCTGGACCATGTTTCAAAAGGACTAAACGAACCTTTGAGATCAGGAGTGTTCTTCATGAATCAGAAATGGTGATTATGTTACCTCCTTAGAAGAATTAGATACGACATATATGGACTCCGTATGGTTAGATATTAAGATTTCATGGAAAGTGAATGATGACAGTAGGTCAGTGGTGGACCATAGTAAGGCAGCAATGATTCTGCGAGTAATGAGCTGATTACAACCATGAGAGTTGTATTGGAATGGGTGTTGAGATTGAGCACCACTAATCGGGTCGTGGTAGTGTATAAGTTATCATTGATAGACTAATTAAGTAGAGTATCTACCTAGTGAATTATTATTCTTTCTTATCAATAGAGAGTCGTATTATTATACGAGGAAGGTTGCGGTGCAAGCATAGAATTATAGTAACGATGATGTATAGAATGAGATCCCAGATTCGATTTTCGATGTCGAGGGAGTTTCAAAGGTGATTGTGTATAAGCTCGAGGAAGAGCATGGGTCCATAGAATGATGGACGGGATAGCGAAAATATTTAGGCACGTGAAATGCGATGCTATAATACTTGATGTTGATATAAATACATATATGTTTTGTTCTTCTATGACAAACCTCTATAGTTCAGAGGTAGATTCCAAGCCAGATATTTTATGGCAATAAATTTTTTTTATAAATATACAATTCTCTTCAGTTCGTTCTTTTCTCTTCTTTTCATTTCATGTAATCTGAGAAGAACAACCCTTCCAGAAAGGGGAGGTATTGCCGAATGACTATCTATCTGTGTGATAGAAGCCTAGTAGGATACCATCTATTGTTTAATTGCTTGTCAAGTACTAAAGGCTGGCCACCTTCTGTACTAACTATGCAATAGGACAAGTGTTCGTGATCATAGTGATCTCTCAACCAATTCCTTTACTTCTATTTGATTGATCAAATTCCGGAAAATAGAAACAACTGAAAAAGGAGTAATAAAGTGGTGGTAGTATGCGGAATGGGAACACATTCGTGATACTAAGGTTGGCGTGGTTATTAAAAGGTTATAGAACGCTAACGAGCAAAAGTATAACCAGTATAATATTAGGAACGGAAGGTAATAGCGATTACGAACTGGAAAAGAATGGGTATTGAGAAGCAAGAGCTCTAATGATTGGAAGCTATGATGAGAGTCTGTGTAATAGACTTGAAAGAATTTGGAATGATCACTTAATTCGGATTGAGTTATCTTACGACAATAGATCATATGTCATTATCGAGATGTCGCCTTATGAGATCCTTGAAGGAAGACAATGTCGATCTCCCTTATGTTAGGATGAAGTTGTAGAGCGCAAGATGCTCGGACCCGCAGTAGTCCAAAGGACCAAGGATATGATAGATCGAATCAGAGGACGGCTGGTAGTAGCCCAAGATGGACATGATAAGTATGTTGATTTGACACGAAAGGATAATGAGTATGAAATAGGGGACCTAGTAATGTTATAAGTATCCCTTGGAAAGGATTGATGAGATTCGGAAAGAAAGGAAAGCTAAGTCTACAATTTGTTGGACCCTTGGATATATTGAGACGTTTGGGAAGTTAGCATATGAGCTAGCCCTAACCCCGAACATGTAGCAGGTCGTAACGTGTTTCACGTATCAATGTTAAGGAAGTGTAATTCAGATGCCAGATAAATAGAGGCATAGGAGCGCATAGATATGCAACCCGACGTAACCTATATGGAGCAACCAGGAAGGGTTATAGAGTGAAAAGGAACAAGTGCTTAGGAGAAGGGTTATCAAACTAGTAAGAGTTTGATGGTAGAACCACAATGTGGGAAAATTGACTTGAGAGTTAGAAAGTGCAATACTAAGAAAGTATCCCTATTTATTTCTATCCGATTCCGGGACGGAATCCTTTTAAGGAGGAGAGACTGTAATAACCCCAATTTTTGGAAATTTTTGAAACCCTTATGAATAGTGTTTTTGCTGAACGAGAAAACTTTTCATGCCACGCTATGTAGGGGTTCTGATATGGATATTCTGAGATTTTATTAGTACTTTATATGGGATATAAGTGTATGTAAAGATCGTCAGAATCCAATTCCGAACACTTTGATTTTTCCCGGAAATCCACTAGATACGGAGAGAATTGAGTATAAGGTAACAGGATAAAAAGGATTTAAATTAAAGGATTATAAGAGAGGATCATAAAAGGAATACAATGTATTGAGAAAGGTTAAGGGAACCTAAGTAATAAGATCCCGGGTATGATCCTTCAAACGATAAATGAAAACGAAAGTTAAGCGAACCGTATAACAGATCAGCGGTCATTAGGCAAACAATTAGGAAGTTAAGCAAAGGGATTAGAGGAAGTGATGTCACCCAACCAATGAGAAGAGGACAAGGAAGGGAGGATGACATAGCAATGTGATGTAAGCATGACATAGGGAAGGAGGAGATGTGGTGGAATATTAACCACACAAAACCAAGGGCAACTAGGTAATTCACTAAAGCAAACAACAAAAATCAACCAACCAAGCAAATCATTTCATTTTCATCAAACAAAACACAAAATTCTCTCTTCTTCTTCCTCATGCTCTCGGGTGGTTTCTTAAGAAATGGGAAGTCCAAGCTCCTCCACTTGTTATTTTCCAAGGTAATTATCCTAGCTCCTCCTAGTTAAGTTACATACTTCCTATAAGTTTAAGCTTCTAATTCCAAGCCAATATTTTTCTATAAATCATCAAAGAAGATGGTGAATAGTGTTTTCAAGAACTAAAATTTGTGTTCTTGAAGTTTTGTTTAGATTAAGCTTGGTTAAGGGCTTTAAAGGTGATTCCAAGCCATCCTCTTGATTCTCCACTCTCCAAGGAAGGTATAAACTACAAACCCTAGCTTTAGTTTTGAGTATTTAGGAATGGTTATGAGTAGTATAGTATATGTGAAGCATGAAACTTGTTTGTTTAAGAGTTTGGGTTGGAATGGTGGTGATTGATTTGTTGAAATCTTAAGATTTGGTTAAAGAATGTAGTATAGTTTAAATTCAAGTTTTAGGAGTAAGTAAATGGATTATAATGAGTTGGTTTGGGGCTGTTGTAATGTATTTTGGATGGAGTTTGGATTGGGTTATGAATTGGGGTTGGATTGTGGTTGTTTTGAGTTGGTTTAAATTTGGGAAATCGCGTAAACATAGCCGTCGTAATGTCCGATTTACCGTAGACTGTTTTTGTTCTTAACATCAGAACCCTTGAACTCACTGCTAGGTTTTGACCATTGTCATGTTTAGATAGTTCATGTTACGAGCTTCGTTTTGATATGTGGTTCGTTTGATTCTGATGAACGGTTTAGGAGAAACGACCGTTTCAAGTAACGGCGTTTCGCGAACGAAACTTTTTCCCCTCGCCTTACTTTGAAATGTAGGTTAAAGACCGAAAAGGGTTAATTAATGCATGAAACATTTATGGTAAGTGTTTTAGGCAGTTGGTAAGTCACTCGCGAAGGAATCGCTTTAAAACTCGTAAAGGTTAAATTATTAAAAATGGTGGAGCCGAGGGTACCCGAGTGACTTAAGCGAATCAGTGAGCGCAAAACAAGCGTTAGAGTCTAAGTTAGTTAAAGTATAGATTTACAAGTGACTTTGGTTTAATTCCAACTTACTTGTTGCTTATAGGTTACCAGACTCGTCCCGAGCCATTCGTAACCCCCAGTCGCTCAGGCAAGTATTCTATCCGTTATACTGTTATTGTGATGTAAATATATGTATATGCATTATCTTGTGATATTGCATGATTGTGATTAGCAAATTTTGCGATATATTGGAGCATGCTAAAATGGTATATATGCATGTCTGTTTCGTAATCTGGTTATCTATCTGTTGATTTCAATGCTTATAGTTGCATAATACCTATGCTAGAGGATAGCGGTATCTTGCATATACCCTTAGTATAGGGACTCAAAGGTGAAAATATTTTCTAAAACCGGGAGTCGAGGATCCCGAGTAGATTTCATATATATATGGATATGGATATATATATATATATATATATATTTATATATATATATGGTTATAGTTTTCCAAACTATTAATCGAATAAGGTTTATTCGATAACTTGAAACTTTATTTTATTATTGAATATTATTTCGAATATTATTCGAGGGCTTATGACTCCTTTTATTTATTTATCTGAATATTATTTGAATATTCATTCGAGGACTTATGACTCTTTTATATTATTATGAATATTATTTGAATATTCATTTGAGGATCTATGACTCCGATAATGTGCTGTAATATATTCTTTATTTTATTAAAGAGTAAGGTGTTAATAATCAAACTTATTTTCGATTATTCAACTAAAGATAATACTTTCATATAAGTATATCTTTGGTTATTTAATGTTTATTTCAAGTATAAGTTTTAATACTTCTACTTCAATTATTTTTATAAAGATTATTCTTTATGGGAATATTATTTAAATAATAATATTCAGTCATTTTCTAAATATTCTGGGGACTGATTTACTTCATTAAATCAGCCTTACTCCAAACACTCTTTAAAGTGTTTTCGAGTCTTCAAAATGATTTTTTAAAAGTCAGAGCGGATCCCAAAACTCATTTTTTATATTTAAGATCTTCCTTTTTAAAGGGGATTTAAATACTCGCTCAAAACCTGGGGAATCCGGCTCTGTGGTGTATTTTATATTCGCAACGAGTTTGCAGATTTGGTAAATGAATTGATTACTTGCCCAACGTTCGGGAAGTAAGCCCATCTCATTGAGTCGGCATAAGCGACAGGCCGGGGTACGGTCTATTATTATGTAAGTGGCTGGGTGGCAGTCCATCAACGCGTGAGGGGCCGGGGTACGGTCTAGCGCGAGGTCCTAATGCGGCCAGGGTGATGACCGGTGAGGAATTCATCCATCTACAGTAGAAAAGGTTACTTATTGGTATCTTTGCCTGATCAGCGAGATATCGGGTTTATGCCAAAATTCTTTTCCTTTCCAAAATTCATTGGATGTTTCAAACTCTGTTCATACTTTGCATAACAGAGGTTCCAGGAAATGTTTAAAGGGATATATATATGTGGATATATATATATATATATCGGGGCTAAATAAAGTATCTCATAACTTTTTCATTCAATAATATTTCAAAGATTGAATCTATTCAAGTCTTATCTTGTGGTCTCATCAGTGGGATGAACTTTTGAAATTGATTATAACTTGAACGGTGGTAGTTCAAGTAGTATTTGGGAATGATATAAGTGTAGTGAAGTATTTGGTAACTTCATCTTTTAAACTTATATCTAATTAATAATTGTCTTATGAATGACAAAGATTTTCAGAAAAACGTTGAGACAAGGTTAGATATATGAGATCACCTTGCAACGATATTTTTATACAGTTATACAATGGGACTTTGTGTATATTATGCATGGAAGAGGACTTCCATTACTTTGAAAAGTATATATGTATATATACTGAATATTTTGCGACTTCATCGCATTAAGATATCAAACTTGGTTCATTTCTTTTGACCAAGATTTTCATGAGTATTATGAGTAGACTCATATACTATTAATCATTATACATATTATTTTGGTGGGCTTGCTGCTCACCCTTGCTTTCTTCTTTCATCACACAACATCAGATAGATAAGATGAACAGGACCAAGCTCCCAATTCGCGATCGGATAGGAAGCGTTTCGCAGCTTCCTATAGGCATTGAAGTCACTGTAGCTGAGGTAGGGAACTACCAATAGACTAGGCTTCAACTTTTGATGTACCAGATTTATGTATATTTATGAATTGTAATAATGGCAATGAAATGTAAATTTATTCAGAACCTTTTTAAGGTGTATTGACATATAATTGTGGAATAAAACGACTTGTGATTATTTTTGGATGTTCATCTCTGAGACTATAACGTGTGGTGTGTGTGTTTATTGTGGGGTCACAGTACAGAGTAGTTGAGAAATTATTAAGATTGGGTGTTAATAAGGGAAATGGAACTCGTGACAACCCGGATCCCCGACCCCGGATCTGGGGGTGTTACAGCCAGATAGTTAGAACTTCCACAGTTATGACATGTTTTTCTAGGAGGATTAGGAACAGGCTTGTAATCATTACTTTTATTCACACCTTCCTTTCCATTCAAATTTTTCCTAGGTGATTTTACCCAGTTTACATTCTTAACATCTTTCAGCTTATGCAAGCCGCTTCTTTGTCATTAAGCCTATGTTAACTTCAGTTATCTTTTCCTGTTTTAGTTTGTCAGAAGTTAATTCCTCTTTAACTTCTGATTTCTCAGTATCAGACTTTACAGCAACAAACTTAACAGGTTTTAACTTTAGCTTTTGTTTAACAACTATAGGCTTAATTTCTACAGTTCCATTATCATTCTTATCATCTCCATAACCTAAGCCCTCTTTCCAGTTTCCACTACTTAACAAATTTTGAGTTGTTCTGCCAGAGTTGGTCCAAGTCCTGATAATCTCTATTTCCTTTTCTAACTCAGTTTTTAGAGATTCATTCATTTTAAGTAATTCATCCCTAACATAAAAAGCATCATCTCTATCTTTCTGAGTTTGATGGAACATGACTAACTCTTTTTCTAAATAATCATTCCTCTTTTTACAAGCAAGATTTTCAGAAGTTAAACTTTCACATGTTAGCGTTTGATCTCTATAACTAATGAACATGGTTTTAAGATATCTTCTCAACTAATTAATATCATCAGTATGAAAGGCATAAGTAGTTTGAGGTACCTTTAACTCAGCAACATCGGAACTGCTGTCAACATTTACCATATCAGCATTTTCCATCAAGGCATAGTTCTCCTCACTTTCAGAATCTGAAGTGTATGTCCATCTTTTCTTCTGTGTGACAAGAGCCTTGCCTTTGTCACTCTTCACTTTCTTGCAATCAGGAGATATGTGGCCTTTCTCACCACAGTTGTAGCATTTGACATTTGTGTAATGTCCTCTGTCAGACTTCCCTCCTTTGCCTTCAGATTTTCTGAAATTCTTCTTATCAGAATTTGCACCTTTCCTGGAAAGTTTCTTTCCCTTCCTGAACTTCCTGTATGCAATCCTTGTGATTCCTTTCACCATAAGAGCACACAGCTTCATCATCTCTTCATCAGCATCCATCTCAGGCGAGCTTTCAGTTTCTGAGTCACCATCACTATAAGAACTTGATGACTCAGTATCAGACTTTATGAAGAGCGCTTTACCCTTGCCTTTCCTTGAGGTAGCTGCCTTAGGAGATTCTTCTTCATCCTTAAGAGCAACTGTCCTTGACTTTCCTCTTTTCCTCTTGCTTCTTTGTTCCATCTCAAGTTCATGAGTCTTGAACATCCCGTACATTTTATCAAGAGTTGTTTCTTCAGGACTATAGTTGTCTCTTATGATTGTAGCCTTCAAATCCCAGTTTTCAGGATGAGCTAACATGAATTTAAGGTTTGAATCTTCAAGATCATACTCCTTATCAACCAGTGACAAATCATTCAAGAGTTTGACAAATCTATCATATAAATCAGTCAATGACTCATTAACCTTTGAGTCAAAGTGTTCATACTCTTGAGTGAGTATTGTCTTCCTGTTCTTCTTAATCGAATCAGTTCCCTGACATCTTGTTTCCAAGGCATCCCATATCTCCTTTGCAGTTTTGCAGTTTATTACCCTGTTTGACATTACATTATCAATGGCACTATGCAGCAAGTGTCGTACCTTAGCATCCTTAGCAATTGATGCGATATCTTCAGCAGTGTAATCACTCTTCTATTTTGGTACAGACTTTGCTGCTTCACCTACAACTGCAACAACGAGTTTTGTTGGATTGTGAGGTCCTTCCTTGATTCTATCAAGATATTCTGGATCTGTAGCTTCCAGAAACATAGTCATCCTCACCTTCCATATGGGATATTCAGATGGTTTCAATATGGGAACTCTAATAGCCTCATATCGACTATGGATTTGTGTCTTTGGAGGTTCTTCAGTTTTGGCGGGCTTAGTTGGAGTTTCTACTTCAGACATGATTGTTTTTGGATCTTAAACTGTTTGTGTGTTAACAGATCTGCTCTGATACCACTTGTTAGGTCTCACACACTGTAGAAGGGGGTTGAATACAGTGTATAGCACAATCAAATCGAATTCTAATAACACAAGTAACAGAAAACTGACTTTATTCAAAGCAATAAACTCTGTTACAATACGGAACTGTCCTCTCTCGGTGATGAACAAATATCACGAGAGCTGCTAGGGTTACAATGAATAATATTCTCGATAATGATAACACTTATAGCGTAAACCTATGTCTGTGTTTATATACTACACAGTTACAAGATAATCGCTAATTGATATGGAATATAATTCTGCTTCCTAAAATATATCAATCAGATATCTTTTCTTCCAAGTATTCCATTCTTCATAGAATTCCTTCTTCATGCATATCTCTTCTTACATTTATCTTGATATTCTTTCCTTTCAATAAGCCGCCTTCCTTATCTAAACATTTCCTTTTAGTCCTGATATTATCTCCTGATAAATATCTCCTGAACCTTAAGTACTGATGACTTAAGTTCTGACTTCAGTATAAGTGCTGATTTCAGTTAAGTACTGATTTGTCCTATTTAAGTAAGATCTGAAAACTAAACATAAATCATATTAGTCATGACATTATCAAATATATCTAACAGCACTACTGCGACTGATCATCGTGAGTGGTCTTCCTGGAGCGGCAAACTCCCGTATTGAGTTCATCATCTAGTTTGGATATTTCTGCAACACTACCCAGAGCATTTCGATAAAGAGGCTACGGATGAGTGATTGCTAAAGTGTTGACAGGTTCAAATGGTTATAATGATGTTTCCATCAAATGAAGTATCTCGTAACTTCATTTCTTTTAAACAATCTTTCAAAGATTGATTCTATACAAGTTTTGTCTTGTAGCTTCATCTATGGGGTGAACTATTTATACCTTGAATGGTGGTAGTTCAGGTAATATTCAGAAAAGATATAAATATATTGGAGTATCTTGTAACTTCATCTTTTCAACTTATATCTAGTTAATGATTATCTTATGTACGACAAAGATTTTCAGAAAAACGTTGAGACAAGGTTAGATATATGAGATCACCTTGCAACGATATTTTATACAGTTATAAAATGGAACTCTGTGTACATTATACATGTCAGAAAATTTCAAAGATTTTGAGAAGTATATATGTATATATATATATATATATACTGAATATTTTGCGACATCGTCGCATTAAGATATCAAACTTGGTTCATTTCTTCTTGACCAAGACTTTCATGAGTACTATGAGAATTCTCATATATTGTTAATTATTATGCATATTATTTCGGTGGGCTTATTGCTCACCCTTGCTTTCTTCTTTCATCACACAACAACCAATAGAAAAGATGAACATGACCAAGCTCCCAATTCGCAAGCGGTTAGGAAATGTTCGGCAGTTTTCTGGAGGCGTTGATACCGCTGTAACTGAGGTTGGAATTACCAATTGGCTAGGCTTTCAACTTTTGATGCACCACACTTATGTATCTATATGGATTATAATAATGGTAAAGAAATGTAAATTTATTCAGAAACCCTTTTGATGTATAATGACTTATAATTGTGGAATAAAATGACTTGTGTTATTTTGGTATTCATCTCTGAGACTATAACTTATGGTGTGTGTTTATTGTGGGGTCACAGTACGCAGTAGTTGGTTGTTTATTAAGATTGGGTGTTATTAAGGGAAATGAAACTCATGACAACCCGGATCCCCGAACCCGTATTTGGGGGTGTTACAGAAATTGTATCAGAGCCCAGAGTTATAAACCTCAGAGATGATGCGTCGTTAAAATGATAAGTCCACTAAGATAATAAGAACTCTTGCCAAGTTCATAGTCGGACTACCTAAAGTAGTACTGACAGTTAAAACCCTTAGGGGAACCCTTATGAATATCATGATAGTAACATAATTCATTATCGTATAGGGCAGCGGGGCACCAAACCCTGAGGTTCAGGAGCATCAGCATGAGGATGATTTATTACATGTTGGAGACCAAATTATAAATCCGATGGAGTACCCTAACGAGGGACTGGATGAGATTCATATTGAGAATGTTGCGGTTGAGGATGTTATCCCAGAAGGGATTGTTGCTGAGGAGGATCTCGTGGAGGATCCAGAGGAGAATAAGGAGAGGACCGCTGATGAATTGATGATCGTAGTCAGGGCGACTACCAGGGCTAGGATGGCCGCGAGGGTGGCACTAGAGGATGAAGAGTTACCAAGGGAACATAGGATAATGAGGACAGAAGGAGTGGGACCTTCCACAACACCGATTATACCAGTATCAAACCCTCTCCCAGAGGTTCTTATAGACGTCCATGAGGTTCCACCAATTCCTGTTCCCTCCCCTGTACATAGGCCAGTACCTACTAAGGAAATGCCATCTTATCTCCTGCACCATTTGTCACCTGATACTGTGCTTGGTTATCCATTTGGATCTCCTGGGTCTGCACCACCTGCACCCCATGGAATGCTAGATGCTACCATTCAGTCCTCTCTTATCGCTGATTATCATATGACTTTGGGTGGCCTGTCTGAGGCCCGTAACGTTAGGAGTGATCTGTTGGATCGACTTACTGCACCAAGGATTGAGGGAGGGGTACTTCCGGAAGGATTAACTTATAGCATGGATAGGATTGAGGCTACCACCCTGATTATAGCTAGAGGCCATCTTGAGGGTCAGATTGATCCAGCTCTACTTGCGACTATCTTAGACCTCATCACCTCTTTGCTGGAGAAAGTTAGGGATGTCGTGTGTGCCAGCATTTCTTGATCCATAGTAGTGTGCAGAGCCAGAGCGATCAGACAAGAATTTTCATGCAACACCACTTTTGGAGGATTAGCCTAAGTTATGAATGATTAGTCTAGATTGATCAAATGAACATCTGCGGTAGTACTTTTATGATGGAACCACTCTTATCAGATGATGTAATTCTCTTTCAAGCATTTAGCTGTTGTACTCTCGAACCAATGGTTATGTATATCTGTTCTTTTTAGTTCAGATCAGTTCTTTTATGATAAGATCGCAAGTTTATTCATATTGTTAACTACATTGTTAATACTTAAGAGTGTCGTGGAGTGTATAGAAATGGGAGAATTCATATTTTCCGACCATGTACGGATTGTACGAGAGAAAGACTTAAGCAAAGTAAGTAAGACAAATATAAAGAGATTCTCAATTTTTTTTTCTTTCTCCAAGCATTATGCCCCCATGAGGAATAAGATTTAGGGCAAACCTACAATATGATAATCATGGAGGTCGCCATTAAGATAGAAGGAACCCATAATATAATAAAGTGGAAATCAAGGATTTTTAATGTATAAGATGACCATGATTATGGGGAGTAGGATGAAATATTTTAGACTATTTTTGTCACTTTCCTTCCTAAGAGAGAGGCCACCCATTGGTGAAAGGCCAAGAAAGACACGGGGCCAGAGGTTATAATAAACTGATTAAAGTTCAGTCAATTATTTTCAGGAAAGTACTTCCCAAGGTTATAGAGATAATGTAAAAGCTTTAGAGCCAGAACAAAGGCGGACGAGTATGATGAATTATGAATCTAAATTATAAAAATTGGAAAGATTCGTCATGAGGACACGAATCCCGGAATGACGTGATGTTTGAAGTAAATGATTGGTGGGTTCATGAAATGATTATAATATAAAGGAAAAAAATTGAAGTGGAAAGGAATATAAAGGCAATAGAGTTTGGGGAATGATAAGGGAGTTGGGTATGAGGAAACCCTAAAGACTCGTAGTAGTAGAAATAGAAAAGTATGTGATCATCGGGATGAGGGTGATTCACCATGAGTTAAAGTTAATGGTTGAAGGAATAAATGATATATATATATATATTATCCCCTTTAAATTGGGAGTATTCGAAGACACTTCAAGATAGATCGATGGACTAATAAGAAAACACGGATGGACTGAGGAGACAGTAAAGCAAGAAATTAGGAAATTGGATGAAGGAAGTGACCTTCAAGAATATGAGGTGTATGTAACACCAGTGACTTGATACCCAAAAGGAGACACCAGGTACAAAAGATATCCCAACATTGAGATGACTTTTAAGATAAATAACAGAGGTAAATGAGTAATTAGAACTAAAAAGTTCACGTTGAACACGACCAATATCTTCCAGAACATCCCTGTTATCATTACCAAATCAAGAAAGAAAAGTGGATGACCGTAGTTATCTTTTGGAGGCCATATGCATTGACTTTTTTTAAATAAGGATGTTATTGTGAAATTAGGCATAGACTATCGAGGTGAGAATGATTTAATAAGATACCCTTATCAGGGATATATGATTTGATTTATCTACGGAAGGATGCAAGTACCTTTTTAAAAGGTGGAATTAAGGATGGAACCTCGATAACTTGAGATGAACCATGGGGGAATGCATAAAGGTTGGCATTTCACCCTTAATAGGGATATTATGAGTTTGGGTAATACGGAATGAAGGATTAAGGCAACAACAACCTTTAAGGATCAGTGGAGAAATTTTTCAGAAGTACATAGACAATGGTTCTAGTATTAGTAAATGGTATTTTGATATGCCATGTATCTAGGGAATACAGGAGGGACGATTCAAGGATAACCTTAGAGGTTTTACAAGGAGAAAGGTAATATTCAGAGTTCTGAAGAATAGAAATTTTGATAAAGGAAATATGACATAATTATAATAATGCCAGGTGGGCACGTGTTGAACCATAAGAAACTATAGATCGACCCAATGACGGTCGAGATTGGTGAAAACGAGAAGGACCCAAGATAAGAGACGTCCTAAGTATGATCGAGAGTCAGTCGTGACAATGTTAGCCTCTAAAGACCGAGGCAATAACTTATGGAAAAATGGTGATATTTTTTTTTCTCACCAAAGCTTAAGGAAGAGCATTTTCACACAAGCAGTGATTGGAAATGAGGTAGAAAATTTAGATGGAGATCGTTCAAAAGACATTAATTATAAGGAACTATTACTATCAGGAAAAGGCCAATGAGGTGGCTGACACTCTAAGTGTAAGAGAGCAATTATAGGCGCTTGTGCCAGAGGAATACAGTGATGATGGTTAAAGCCGTGAAGGTTGTATTATGGTTTGAAAGATTGGCATTCCTTCTGATGATTGTGCTGATACTCAACCGTAATAGTAGTTTGGTAAAGATTTAATTCATGTAATCGCCATGAGCATGCAATCTATCTTAGAAGGTCCTATCTTGAGATAAGCCAGGACCATGTTACGAAAGGACTAAATAAACCTTTGAAATTCATGTCTCCTAATAAAGACATATGGTTAATAATGGTATTAATCTGCTATCGTTGCTTTCATTGAAACTCTTCTGCAATTTTATCTGCTTCATTTCATGTATGTACGTCAGGATCATGAGTGTTTTTCATGAATCATGAATGGTGATTATGTTACCTCCTTAGAAGAATCCGATACGACAGGTATGGACTTCGTATGGTTAGCTATAAAGATTCCAAGGGAAATGAATAACTACTGTAGGTCCGCGGTGGACTATAATAATGCAGCAATGATTCTGCGAGTAATGAGCCGATTACAACCGTGAGAGTTGTATTGTAATGGATGTTAAGGTTGAGTACCACTAATCGGGTCGTGGTGATTTATAAGTTATCATTGATAGACTAATTAAGTCGATTATCTTCCTATTGAATAATTTTTTTCCTTTATATCAATAGAGAATAGTATTACTATACGAGGAAGTGTGGCGCCCTCCAAACTCGGGTCAGAAGTTTGGGGTCCACAACACATATACAATATATAAACCTGAATAAGAAATATTATTTGCAATGACCCTGCTTTACATAACCACGGATCGCAACAGGTTAAAGTATGAAAACAAGCCACAATCTTAACATTTATTACAATGTACCAAATCCCAACTAATTGAACTTACAATTGATAATAAAATCATTCTTACAATCTGACTATCTCTATACCGCATGAAGCATCTGTTAGCTCGATTGAGCTCAACTGGAACCTTAGCCCGCACTTTGGACTGAGGAACTTCACTATCATCCATATTCTTTTCAACTGTAAAATATATAAAAGAATCACAAGGGTGAGCTAACTAGCTCAGCAAGTCATAATAGTAATAACTGAGGTTAAACAATGATCAAATGAGATGATTCAAAGGAATCAATTTCCTTTTAACTAATCATTAGAATTGGATATTCATTTTAGGTTTTAAAAACCAAGGTTAGGCTGCTGATCAGTCACGCACTAACCCCGAGCAAGCACACAGCACTGCTCTAATTACTGGATCCAAGGCACACATTGGCCTAACTTGACCATTGGTATGGTCTGACCACGAATCTGGTCCACATATATAAAAACTATCCAATCCAAAAGCAGTTCAATATGATAAACGATATAATTCAATAAAACAAGTTCATAATCAACAATGGTTAAACACTTGCATAAAAGTATAAGGAAACTTATGGATATCTCAAGGGGATTTCAGGGTATGTATAAGAAACGGTTTTCAACTTGTACCAGCATCCGGTATTAGGTCAGAAATGATTTTTCAAGGTATAGTTCTTTGATGTTATAAAGAATGGTTGCAGTATAAAAGTTTCTGTGTTTTCAAACAATTTTGTTTCAGTATTTGGTGTTCGGTAGTTATACCTTTGGGGAGTAGTATCATATTGGTGTGATTTGATATATGAGGATCAACAAAGGATGGTTTACAAAGAATAAGGCTTACGGCTCAAGATCAAGAAAGAATCAGGGTTCAAGGGTAAGTAGTTTAAAACACTTGCATTATAAAACATGAGTTACGTTTAATAATAGCAACATGTTATGAAACAGTTCGAAAACATTGGTAATATGTCTTGAAGAAAAGTTCAGAAATACTTGCCTTATAAGGATTTACAACTAATACTGATCAACTCTGAGCCGACTCTGCTACTCAAGCTCTAACTTCCAACCACTAGATCCCATTGCATTCGACTTTGATACTCAGGTCCTTTTTGTTGAAACTCTACTGAGCTCGTCAACTGACCACTAGGTTATCTTTAGTCCATCGTCCACTTTCAGGTTCCCGACTATAACCTACAGGGTCGAAATACCCTGCGTTAGACGTCTAGGTATGCTTGACATATCCTCGATACTAATTCTTACCCAACGATATTCAAATCTAACTCGTAATTATTCATATTAGAATAACACAGAAAACAATTAGGGTTCACATTCTCGAAATCAATCCAGTGTTTATTTTCAGAAAATACGTATACTCGTCATTTTACGAAATTAGGGTTACTGTGTTTTGGTCAAAACATACAACACAACATCCAATCAGGTTCTGTATGAACATACGTATATGTATTTACTTATACTTGTCCGCCGTCCCGATAATCCTTGGATACGCTCCTGTATTTCCGTAGTTCAATTTTCTCGGAGATCGGGTAGCGTCCCCTTTGTTTATCGGACTACCCGTCGAAACATCAATCGACGTCAAATCCCAAACACAACAATCACAACAATTATCCAATCACATTTCAATTTCACAAATCCCAACCACTGATTTAAACCAACTAATTATTATTATTCGCGTATTTACATTTATTTATTTTAAAATATTAGGACTCAGAATCGCGTCATCACAGTCCACCGTCCGCTCATCGAAATTCATCGCGGATGGCGGCGAAACCCCGGAGGTACCCAATCGGATTTCCAATCCCGGTTTCGCCAATCATATTTCAGAATAATTATAAATTAATGATTTGAAATCAAGGATGTTTCATTCAAATATACCACAAAAATTATCATATAATTCGAACAACCCAATCATAAGGTTCGAATTAACACTGTCCGCAACTATTATTCGCACATAACAACATCCAGAGTAACCAGCCGGAAAAATGTCAATAGGCCGGAGAAACAAACCGGAAAGCACAGAGGACCCAAGCGGCAATTAAAAAAAATCGCCTCCCTGAGAATATATACTCATGTATACACGTAACTGGAAAGAAGCCAAAAGAGAATCGAGCAACTGATTACCAGAACACAGCCATGGCGTCGCCAGAAAAGAGCAGCGGCGACCGAAGCCGGAGAAAGGAAGGAGACAAACGAGAACAAAAGAGGCTCCCTGTGTTCTGTTGTTTTTTTTAAATAAGTCATAGCTTGCCACATTTCAAAACGATTGAAACTCAGCAATTTAGTTAGCCTGCATGTGATACACGTGTCCTGGCTCGCTTTTACACAATTTTTTGATTCGTTTTCTCGGGTAATTTTACGAATCCACTACACTTTAAAGTTTATCGAAAATTGCAATTTTAATATCAAAAATCTCTAAATATTCAAAAGTTCATAAAATAAAATTTTCATAATTTTTAGAGTATTTTTGAAACACAACTCGTACCCGTATTTTACAATTAACGAACCGAGCTGCACTTAAAAAAAATTCATAAAATCACGAAAACAGTCTTAAAATGTTATAAATATCCTGAATTAAATAAAAATATAAATTTCAAAATTTTAAAACAATTTCTGAAACGCAATTTATACCCGCTTTTATCAATTAAACGAAACGACGCGCGGGTGAGATTAATCCCGAAAATTCCCAAAATAATTTTAAAATTCTCAAAATAATACGAACTTAATAAAATATAAGTTTCATGATTTTTGAAGATTTCCATAATTAAATATGGATTTTACCGTTAAACCCACTCAGAAAATCATTTATAAATAAATAATTAATGAAATATTGATTTCTCAATTTTATAAAATCCTAAAAATAATTATTGTAATTATAAAATCATAAAACCAATTTTAGAAATATTTCCAATATTTATGCAAATAAATTTGCACTGAATCCACTTTTGAAAGTGAAAACAATTCAATATGATCCCATAATTAATTGCGCAGACAACCCGATATATCATAAATCACACCTAGATAACAATCAAACAACACATAGCGGTCATAACCAATACTCATATTTTAATTTAATAATTTCCATAATAATCACATATTTAAATAATTCAAAAATACACAGGTTGTTATATCCTTCCCCCCTTAAAAAGATTTTGTCCTCAGAATCTGGTCTAATTACACAGGTGAGGATATTTGTCAAGCATATCTGACTTTAGTTTCCAAGTAGACTCTTCTACTCGAGGATTTCAAACATACTTACTATAGATATACACTCATTTCCAATGACTCGCCTTTAACGATCAAGAATTTGAATTGGTCACTATATGCAAAACAAACTTGGACAAGAGCTCCATTGGCTCCTGATCAATTACTAACTTCAAATCAGGTACTTATCGTTTATAACTTTAACAGGTCAAACACACTATACGTACATACTGATACGACGGTAATATCAACTCATGAACAACTTTATTTATATTTATCAATACCTCGAATGGTTCACTAATTTTAGGACTTAGCTTGTCCCTTCTACTCAAGCTTATCCAATCTCTTTCAAGATGACACTTTTACTAATATTACTGGTTTTATTTCTATACTCATATTCTCTCTCGATACAATTTCGCCTTCTTTCCTTGTCTACTCCAAGCTGCTTCAATCAATATCACAATGCTCTTGGTGTGCCATTTAACTTAGAATTTGATAGCTTTCTTTCTCCCACTTTATTTTAATAGAGATGGGGACCTATACTTGCGTTTATATGAAGCTTGGTAAAGTGGCATTCCAAAGCTGACATTGCTGATACATGATTATTCCAATGTTTCCTTAAAACTCAACTTCTCGACATATCTTACATCTCATGAACCACTTCCGTACTTTGATTCCTCATTTAAGGATGATAGGCGGTGCTCGTTTTCAACTTGGTTTCCAAATATTTAAACATTTCTTACTCCTTTTTATTAGTTAAGGCTGAAAAGTAATCTCATATATTCACGTATTATCACCTTTAAGTATTTGAACTTCAAATTTCAATTTTTCCAATTCGTCTACTAACTTCTCGGTGGTCTTAATTACATTCAATCCTATCTGTCAGCATAAGGTATCTGTTACCATATGGATTTGTATAAGTAGTTGTTAATGGGTTAATTCAGAATCTTTTGTTAATCTTAGTCAAAATTTCATTCTTGAAGACTCAATGTATAGTTGCTTTCCTTCTGATCTTTGGAGAAAAATCCTTGGGCATTCCATGCAGGCTTTCTTATTCTTTGAACAGCTGATGATGTTATCAATAAATACAGTTTACTTATTTAAGTACTCCTTATACACCATGATCCTTAATTCCTTATAGTCACCTGATACAGTTGTTATTTTACATAATATCACCAAAGCTTGCAATGCTCTTGACTCACTTTAATCGTAATCTCTGATATATTCTCAGGTCGGATCTTAAGTTAATCCCCGAGATATAACATACTTCTTGAATTAGGTCTCGTGAGTAATCAATTCTTTATAGGGTCTCACTTCTCCTTATTCGTTGTTTTGTTAAACTCCCGATAATCAGTACATACTCTTATACTTTCATTCCTTTTTCTCCCTTAACATCACTAGTACACTTAACGATTCGCTTCTTGTAAAACCACTACCTGGGTCTGCCTTATATACTAGGCCTCTCATACTTCGCCTTAATTCTTCGACATATCCAACATTCCCTAATTCATCTTGAAATTCCCTTCTTATACTTGGTTATCACTATTTTTCTTTTATTTCCATATATTTTGGCATCTCTTCAATAGAGTATATACTCTATACTATGAATTCCCTATGGCATTTCATTTCTTAATTCTTCTACTTGTAACTTCCAAGTGCTAGAAGAGAACCTGGGGATATCGTGATCATTCTCCTGGGCGCATAAATTTCCTCTCACTACTGCTAACATCATGATCCATTATCTTCTTTTGACATCTCCTTGTCTTTCTCTTAATCAACTTCGACTGAAAGGTCATACTATAAATCCTTGCTCCTGTTTGGATTATAAACTTTGACTCCCAATTCCAACTTCTAAAATTCCATAGAAAATTCTTCCGGTATAGTTTCTATGTCCGTTATTGTTTTCCTCTATCTTTGCTTTTCCTCGTGAATATATACTTCAACCTCTTATGGCCCGTATAGATCTTACACCTTTCTCCATACATATCATGTTTCCCAATCTTTCAAAACAAATATTATTACTATTAGTCCCAGTTATGATTATGATACCTCTGCTCATCAGGTTTCGGTTGTCTGGGTGCATATACAATAACTTTATTGTGCTGCATCAACATACATCCTACTCTCTTATGAGAAGCATCACTATAACTACTATACCTCCTTGATATTTTCGAAATGATAAAGCAGGTGATGTAACCAGTCTTTCCTTTAACTTCACAAAAATTTCTTTACCCCTCTCCATTTCATATAAATTTCTTGTTTTTCCTAGTTAGCTTCGTCGAAGATATTGCAACTTTCACGAAATCTTGCACAAATTTCCAATAGTAACCGACTCATGATAAAACTTCTTACTTTTATTGGTGTTTCTGGTCTCTTTTTATTCATAGTAATTTTAACTTCTGCTGAATCTATTTCGATCTTCTCTACATTGACTATTTATGCTAAGAACTATATTTCATACAACTTCTTTCTTCTCCAACTTCCCAGTCATCATTAAATGCTTTGCATGGTCCTCCGTTGACTTTAAGTATCACAACTATAGTTTACTCGGATATTCCTTAAAGATTCTGTCCATCAAGTTCAATTATCACTGGTATATTGGTTAATCCAAATGACAATACTGAGAACAGTACTTGGTTCTGAAAATTATCTTTGATATATCCATAGGTTTAATCTTTAGTTGGTGAAATACCAAGTCTTAAATCAATCTCATACTTCCATTTTCTTATTAACAATTAGTACTGGTGCTCCTTATAGGATATGCTGGGTCTAATCGCTTCTTCTTCAAATATCTCTTACGTCTACTTTGCTAACTTCCTCATTTTAACTGGTGCCATTTTGGGTAAGGCCGTAGTCACTGGCTTCGTCTCAGGCGTTAAGTCAATCACGAGCTTCCTTTCTCTATCGGGAAGAAATGTTGATAACTCATCTAAAACATATTTTGAAATTCCTTAATTGCTATTAAATCTTCAAATTTTGTTTACTTCTGACGTTTATGTATCTCGTAATCACCATAATGCTCATATCTTGATCATCATAATCATCATTAACAAATTCTTTACCTTCTTTCATCTTCTGAACCTCCTCATCTTCTCATTTGGCATCCTTAAAATTATCTTTTTCGTCACGACGGTCTGTCTAGGTCATCACGCTTTAGTAATCATTCCATTTCTTAGAATAATATCAAATCCTCTTGTCTTTCATAATATCAATTATGCATCAATTATTGCCAGAAATCTCAATTTCACCATTGGTACTCACTTATTTAACAATTACACGTTCTTGACTTGCTAGTCCTTTAATCACAATCTTATCAATTCAACAGGGTAATTCATCTTATCAACAAAACTTTCAGAGATAAACAATTAAGTTTCTCTCACATCTTTTAATACTTTAACACATAAGGTATTCACCCTAATCATCTATGTCATCACAGTTTCCCATTCTTGGAGACATATTCCTCATTGGGGTAGATTCCCTTGTCTCTTAGTGGATCCTTTACTGGGACTAGTGATTTGCAATCCTCGCCAGGTGCCCTTATTTCCTTCCCATACATAAGATGTAGATGGAACTTCGTACACTTGATTCAGGATACGTTGATTTTTGTTTGAAAACTTCTTGCAAAGAACGACAATACAACGGAACGACTAGAAGGATTTGAAATTCCACAAAATTAGAATTTAGAAGAAAGAAGAAATAAGGATTTAATATGAATGAGACAACCACATTGGTACTTAAGATGGCCAGTCTCTCATACTATATGGCATACAGCACATCATTAGGTGGCGTCCCACCCGACTCTTCGTCATTCCGACAAAGTGTCTCACCATAACACTGTTTGTTCCAAATCAGAAAGCAAAAATTGAGGGAAACAATTAAATTTCAAAGGAATGCAATATCCTCCTTTTCGATATCATAGCAAGGAGTTTATTTAAAAAAAAAGTTCATACTTATTCAGGAATCAAAAAGGGAATATACACTGTAATATTGAAGACAAGAACGATACCATTGGTCACCATCCATATTTCACTTGTATTTATCTTTCGAGCTTGTTCGATCATATCTCCATTATTTCATATAATAACTTTTAGAAAGTACGTTGAAATGCCTTCGCAAATTAAGCATTATGGTAGATTCTTACTTGTCACGTCTTGCGTCTTTAATATCGCACCCACACGGATAATACTTTAACAATTTGATCATAATGGCGTTCCTACCAGATAACTTAAAATTTCCTCATTTTAATCACAAATTATTCAACATAACGATCTTTTTATTAATAATACTCTTCTTTTAGGAGAGTCTGGAAATCTTCCCAATCTCCTTCGATCACGCCCAGGCTCTTCTTAAATCGATAAATTCTAATAAACTTTAATGGTCTCTGCAACTCGATGAATAATCACTCCGTACACGAATTCTGTTATTAACCTTGTCAAACAACATTTACACCTTACCGATAGAAATAATCAGCTTCTTCATAATCACGAGTTACTTTGTTCTTGGAATTAGCAATACTAAGTCTGAAACAGCATCCTTCCGGTGATCTGGGCTTTCTAACAAACAAGAAACTCAAATAGTAACTTGACAACCAATGTTTAAAACTTATTTTAAAAAAAAAAACTGTTGGAAACTTTATAAGGAAAAATCTTTTTCGAAAACTTATTTAAAAATTTTGAAAGTCACAAATCTGGTTGTCCTTACTATATGAGTTGGTTGTTGTCCTTCCGACCTATAACAAGGTACCAAATTAATGGATCGATCATATAAAGGTCCATTCGCTTCAATCTACCTTTTCTTCTTCATCGTGTCCACTTACCTTCCTTAATCGACGAAACTTCAATTGTTGTCGCACATTATCTTATTCGTAGCTTCACTTCAAGGCTCTCATACTGATGATACTCCCGACATTATCGTTGTAGTAGTTAAGTAGAACATGCTATCCAATAGTCAATAAGTCTATTTCATAGAAGAAAGTTTTCTCGTATCACATCACATTACTTCTTTACATATCGCATTTATCATATCATCATCATTTAATTTCACAAAAATCCCAGGTTTATACTTTTCTCTCTTATTCTTTCAAAATTCCTCTAGTTCATCCCATAATTATTCACGGGTGGCTTAGTCACTAAGGGCTTCTTTTAACCCGATAACAGCTATCCTCTGAAACACATAAATCTCTTCTCTAAACTTCGTCTCACCTTTATTTATAACTCAAGCGCTCACCATTTACTGTAGCTCTCAAATCCATCCTCGTAGGTACAATCGCTTCCTAAGACAAGTTCTAAACTGGGGGTATAGAACATGATGTAGGGTAAACTAAAGAGATACACTCACAGCCGAATGTCCATTGAAACAAGAATAAACAGATAGAGGTTCTTGAATAGGTAATCTCGTATCAAGAGGTTGAAAAATAGCGTAGAATGGCTTGAAGAAGTGCAACCGTTATAACAGAAGGTAGTGCCATTAATACTGGTGGAGGAACAAGGTGCAATTCCAATCTGGGAGAAGATCACGATCCTCGAACGAAAAGCTTCAAATGATCGAATGACACCGGGAAATCAAGATCTGCCATTGCCGTTATCTGGAAATCACGTCGCAAGCTGAGAATCCCGAATCGCAACACGAACCGTGCCGAAGACTTACTATATAGTCGCATTCATCCTCACAACGTCTTATCTTTCTGTTTCCTATTCCTAATCCTAACCCTCTACCCAATCCCGACAATCTAGGCTTGTTTTAGTGACTTATAACCTGTAGCTCTGATACCAACCTATGGCGCCCTCCAAACCCGGGTCAGAAGTTTGGGGTCCACAACACATATACAATATATAAACCTGAATAAGAAATATTATTTGCAATGACCCTGCTTTACATAACCACGGATCGCAACAGGTTAAAGTATGAAAACAAGCCACAATCTTAACCTTTATTACAATGTACCAAATCCCAACTAATTGAACTTACAATTGATAATAAAATCATTCTTACAATCTGACTATCTCTATACCGCATGAAGCATCTGCTAGCTCGATTCAGCTCAACTGGAACCTTAGCCCGCACTTTGGACTGAGGAACTTCACTATCATCCATATTTTTTTCAATTGTAAAATATATAAAAGAATCGCAAGGGTGAGCTAACTAGCTCAGCAAGTCATAATAGTAATAACTGAGGTTAAACAATGATCAAATGAGATGATTCAAAGGAATCAAATTTCTTTTTAACTAATCATTAGAATTGGATATTCATTTTAGGTTTTAAAAACCAAGGTTAGCCTGCTGATCAGTCACGCACTAACCCCGAGCAAGCACACAACACTACTCTAATTACTGGATCCAAGGCATACATTGGCCTAACTTGACCATTGGTATGGTCTGACCACGAATCTAGTCTACATATATAAAAACTATCCAATCCTAAAGCAGTTCAATATGATAAACGATATAATTCAATAAAACAAGTTCATAATCAACGATGGTTAAACACTTGCATAAAAGCATAAGGAAACTTATGGATATCTCAAGGGGATTTCAGGGTATGTATAAGAAATGGTTTTCAACTTGTACCAGCATCCGGTATTAGGTCAGAAATGATTTTTCAAGGTATAGTTCTTTGATGTTATAAAAAATGGTTGCAGTATAAAAGTTTCTGTGTTTTCAAACAATTTTGTTTCAGTATTTGGTGTTTGGTAGTTATACCTTTGGGGAGTAGTATCATATTGGTGTGATTTGATATCTGAGGATCAACAAAGGATGGTTTACAAAGAATAAGGCTTACGGCTCAAGATCAAGAAAGAATCAGGGTTCAAGGGTAAGTAGTTTAAAACACTTGCATTATAAAACAGGAGTTACGTTTAATAATAGCAACATGTTATGAAACAGTTCGAAAATATTGGTAATATGTCTTGAAGAAAAGTTCAGAAATACTTGCCTTACAAGGCTTTACAACTATTACTGATCAACTCTGAGCCGACTCTGCTACTCAGGCTCTAACTTCCAACCACTAGATCCCATTGGATTCGACTTTGACACTCAGGTCTTTTTGTTGAAACTCTACTGAGCTCGTCAACTGACCACTAGGTTATCTTTAGTCCATCGTCCACTTTCAGGTTCCCGACTATAACCTACAGGGTCGAAATACCCTACGTTAGACGTCTAGGTATGCTTGACATATCCTCGATACTAATTCTTACCCAATGATATTCAAATCCGACTCGTAATTATTCATATTAAAATAACACAGAAAATAATTAGGGTTCACATTCTCGAAATCAATCCAGTGTTCATTTTCAGAAAATACGTATACTCGTCATTTTACGAAATTAGGATTACTGTGTTTTGGTCAAAACCTACAACACAACATCCAATCAGGTTCTGTATGAACATGCGTATATATATTTACTTATACTCGTCCGACGTCCCGATAAGCCTTGGATACGCTCCCGTATTTCCGTAGTTCAATTTTCTCGGAGATCGGGCAGCGTCCCCTTTGTTTATCGGACTACCCGTCGAAACATCAATCGACGTCAAATCCCAAAAACAACAATCACAACAATTATCCAATCACATTTCAATTTCACAAATCCCAACCACTGGTTTAAACCAACTAATTATTATTATTCGCATTTTTACATTTATTTATTTTAAAATATTAGGACTCAGAATTGCGTCATCACAGTCCACCGTCCGCTCATCAAAATTCATCGCGGATGGCGGCGAAATCCCGGAGGTACCCAATCGGATTTCCAATCCCGGTTTCGCCAATCACATTTCAGAATAATTATAAATTAATGATTCGAAATCAAGGATGTTTCATTCAAATATACCACAAAAATTATCATATAATTCGAACAACCCAAATAATAAGGTTCGAATTAACACTGCCCGCAACTATTATTCGCACATAACAACATCCAGAGTAACCAGCCGGAAAAATGTCAATAGGTCGGAGAAACAAACAGGAAATCACAGAGGACCCAAGCGGAAATTAAAAAAAAAATCGGCTCCCTGAGAATATATACTAATGTATACACGTAACTGGAAAGAAGCCAAAAGAGAATCGAGCAACTGATTACCAGAACACAGCCATGGCGTCACCAGAAAAGAGCAGCGGCGACCGAAGCCGGAGAAAGGAAGGAGACAAACGAGAACAAAAGAGGCTCCCTGTGTTCTGTTTTTGTTTTTTTTTAAAATAAGTCGTAGCTTGCCACGTTTCAAAACGATTGAAACTCAGCAATTTAGTTAGCTGCATGTGATACACGTGTCCTGGCTCGCTTTTACACAATTTTTTGATTCGTTTTCTCGGGTAATTTTACGAATCCACTACACTTTAAAGTTTATCAAAAATTGCAATTTTAATATCAAAAATCTCTAAATATTCAAAAGTTCATAAAATAAAATTTTCATAATTTTTAGAGTATTTTGGAAACACAACTCGTACCCGTATTTTACAATTAACGAACTGAGCTGCACTTAAAAAAATTCATAAAATCACGGAAACAGTCTTAAAATGTTACAAATATCCCGAATTAAATAAAAATGTAAATTTCAAAATTTTAAAACAATTTCTGAAACACAATTTATACCTGCTTTTAACAATTAAACGAAACGAAGCGCGGGTGAGATTAATCCCGAAAATTCCCAAAATAATTTTAAAATTCTCAAAATAATATGAACTTAATAAAATATAAGTTTCATGATTTTTGAAGATTTCCATAATTAAATATGGATTTTACCATTAAACCCACACAGAAAATCATTTATAAATAAATAATTAATGAAATATTGATTTCTCAATTTTATAAAATCCTAAAAATAATTATTGTAATTATAAAATCATGAAAACAATTTTAGAAATATTCCCAATATTTATGCAAATAAATTTGCACTGAATCCACTTTTGAAAGTGAAAACAATTCAATATGATCCCATAATTAATTGCGCAGACAACCCGATACATCATAAATCACACCTAGATAACAATCAAACAACACATAGCGGTCATAACCAATACACATATTTTAATTTAATAATTTCCATAATAATCACATATTTAAATAATTCAAAAATACACGGGTTGTTATAGGAAGGTTGCGGTGCAAACACAGAATTCTAGTAACAGTGATATCTAGAATGAAATCCCATATTCGATTTTTGATGTGGAGGGAGTTTCATAGGTGATTGTTTATAAACTCGAGCAAGAGCATGGGTCCATAGAATGATGGAAAGAATAACAAAAATATTTAGGCATGTGAAATGTGATGCTATAATACTTGATGTTGAGATATATACATATATATGTTTTGTTCTCTTGTGATAAACCTCTATAGTTCAGAGGTAGACTACAAGCCAGATGTTTTGTGGTAATATTTTTTATATAATTCTCTTAAATTCTTTCTTTTCTCTTCTTTTCATTTCGTATAAACTAAGAAGAACAACCCTTCCAAAAGGGGAGGTATTTCTGAATGACTATCTATTTGTGTGATAGAAGCCTAGTAGGATACCACATGTTGTTTAATTGCTTGTCAAGTACTAAAGGCTGGCCACCTTCTGTACTAACTATGCAATAGAACAAGTGTTCATGATCATAGTGATCTCTTAATAAATTTTTTTACTTTTATACGATGGATCAAGCTTTCAAAGATGGAAGCAGCAAGGAATGAAGTAGTATCACTACGGTGGTATTCCGATTCTAACGCGTTCGTGATACTAAGGTTGACGTGTTTATTAAAAGGTTATAGAACGCTATCGAGCAAAAGTGTAACCAGTATAATATTAGGTACGGAAAATAGTAACGATTACGAACCGGAAAAGAGTGGGTATTGAGGAGCAAAAGCTATAACGCTAGAAGTTATAATGAGAGTCTGTGCAATAGACTTGAAAGGATTTGGAATGATCACTTAACGCGGATTGAATTTTCTTACGATAATAGATCGTATGTCAGTATCGAGATATCGCCTTATGAGATCCTTGTGGGAAGACAATATCGATCTCCCTTATATTGGAATGAAGTTGGAGAGTGCAAGACGCCCGGGTCCAAAGTGGTCCAAATAACCAAGGATATAGTAGATCTAATTAGAGGATAGCTGGAGTAGCCCGAGATCGACTATAGAAGTATGTCGGTTTGGCCCGAAAGGAAAAAGAGTATGAAGTAGGGAACCTAGTATCGTAAAGGTATCCCCTTGGAAAGGATGATGAGGTTCGGAAATAGAGGAAAACTAAGTCCATGATTTGTTGGATATTTAGCTATATTAAGATGTATTGGGAAGCTGTCAAATGAACTAGCCCTACCCCCGAACCTGCAGCAAGTTCATAACATGTTCCACATATCAATATTAAGGAAGTATAATCCGAATGTCAGACCTATAGGGGAATACGAGCGCATAGACATGCATCCAGACTTAACCTATGTGGAGCAACCAGTGAGGGTTACGAATCAAAAAGGAACAAGTGCTTAGGAACATGGTTATCAAACTAGTCAGAGTTTTGTAATAGAATCACAATGTGGGAAAATTGACTTGAGTTAGAAAGTGCAATGCTAGAAAAGTATCCCCAACTGTTTTCTATCTGATTCCGGGACGGAATCCTTTTAAGGAGGGGAGACGGTAATAACCCCAATTTTTGGAAATTTTTGAAACCCTGATGAATAGTAACTTTTGCTGACTATGTTGATTAAGGAAAATTATCAGACCACGTTATATAGGAGTACTGTTAAGGAAATTCTAAGATCGTATTAGTATTCCATAAAGTAAATGAGGGTATGTAAAGGTCGTCAGAATTCGGATTCGAAAACTTTGTTTTTTTCCCGAAAATCCACCAGATACCGAAAGAATTGAGTATAAGGTAACATGATAAAAAGGATTTAAATTCAAGGATTATAAGAGAGGATCAT
The DNA here is from genome assembly GCF_009905375.1 of Apium graveolens. Taxonomy (NCBI): domain Eukaryota; kingdom Viridiplantae; phylum Streptophyta; class Magnoliopsida; order Apiales; family Apiaceae; genus Apium; species Apium graveolens. Next base: position 83,959,542 of record NC_133649.1, read on the forward strand.
AAAAGGAATATAAATATTGAGAAAGGTTAGGGGAACCCAAGTAATAAGATCCCGGATATGATCCCTCAAACGATAAACGAGAACGAAAGTTAAGCGAACCGTATAACAGATAAGCGGTCATTAGCCAAGTAATTAAGGGTTAGTCAAAGAGGTTAGTGGATGATGATGTCATCACATCACAAGGAGAAGCCATGTGTTAAAAGATGACACAAGCATGGTGACATAAGCATGACAAGGAGTTTTGATTTGTTGGTTGATTTATAGCCAGGTAAAACTTACCATGGTAAAAAGCTAATACTTTGCCAATCCAAATGGAAAGCAACCAAGCATTTCATTTCACACTTCCCAAAATCAACCAAGCAAACTCTCTTTTCTTCCCCCCATTGTTTTGCTTCGACTTTTTCTTGAAAAAGCAAGGAGAAATTTTCAAAACTCAAGCTACACACCCTCAAAAATTAAGAGGTTTGTTTCCTTAGCTTCCATAATTCATGACTTAGTTATGTTATGAGTTTGAAGCCAAGAATCCAAGGTTTATTAAGCTAATAAATTCATTAAAGTTCTTGATGATTAGTGTTTTCAAGAAACTAACTTTGTGTTTTCTTATGTTTTCTTCTAGATCCAAGCTTAGTAGAGATAGTTAGTGGTTATTCAAGGCTCCCTAAGTGATTTTCCACTCTCCAAGGAAGGTATAACTTCTCAAACCCTTAGTCTTAAGTTTTGTTTGTTTGGATTTCCTAATGTTTAGATGATGGGTTAGTGTAATGGGAGTGTAATCATGTTTAGAGCTTTGTTTAGTAAGTGGTTTTGTTGATTTTGGAGTTAGGAGTGATACTTGTTAGATTTAAAGTTCTTGGTCACATTTTGACTTGGTTTAGAGGAATAAGTTGAGATCTTGAGTTATGGTTGAATGATCCTGTATTGTGGTTGAATGATGGTGGAATGGTGTTGATTGGTGTGGTTTGATATTGAATTGATTTGGTAAAATTTGGGAATCGCTAAGTTATAGCCGTCGTAATACCCAATTTTACTTAGACTATTTTGTGCATGACTTTTACACCCGAACACTCACTTCCATGAACTGACCATTACCATGCTTAGAAATTTTATGATTCAACCTTCATTTTGATATGTCGTTCGCTTAGATCCGATTTACGGTTTAAGTGAAATGACCATTTTAAGTAATGGTGTTTCGCGAGTGAACCCCGAAACCTCGAGTAACTTTGAGACCATAATTGAGACCCGTAAATGATTAATCGAAACACGAAACAATTATGTAAGGTGGATTAGGGAGTTGGTAAAGTACTCGCGAAAGAGTCGCCTTAAAATTCATAACGGTTAATTTATTAAAATTGGTGGAGCCGAGGGTACGCAAGCGATTAACACAAATCATTAAGCGTATAAGCGACCGTTAGGGTATGAGTGAGTTTTGACTAGTTTCTTAACGACCATGGTCTAATTCTGGATTATGTTGTTGTTCATAGATTACCGGACCCACTCTAAGCTTAAGTCTACTCCGAAACAGTCAGGCAAGTTTTCTACCCGTATAACTGTTGTTGTGATGTATATATGTATATGCATTATCTTGTGATAAGTGCATGATTGTTATTAGCAAATCTTGCGATATATTAGAGCATGTTGATATGATATATATGCATGCCTGTTTCGTAATCTTGATATCTTATTATCGATTCAATTGTTTATAAACTGCATAATACATATGCTAGAGATAGGCATTATTTGCGTATACCCTTAGTATAGGGGACCCAGAGTTGAACATTTTTCTAAATCGGGAGGTGATGTTCCCGAGTATATTATATGTATATATATAAATAGTTTTTAAAAATATTAATCGAATAAGGTTTATTCGATAGTTGTATTTTATAAATGAATATTATTTTGAATATTCATTCGAGGACTTATGACTCCGCTTATTTTATTTAATAAATATTATTTTGAATATTCATGCGAGGACTTATGACTCTGCTTATTTTATTAAATAATATTCTTTAATTTCCTAAAGAATAATGTTTTGACATTTGCCAAGTATTCGGAAAATAATTGATACTATCAAATCATTCTTACTTTAAATATTTCCAGAGATTATTTTCAAATTTTATCATAACTATTTTTGGAAAGTTAGAGCGGATCCCAAAACTCGTTTTCAAATTTAAGATCTTCCTTTCGAAGGGGATTTAAATACTCGCTCAAAAATCTGAGGGATCCGGCTCCGTGATGTATTTTTATATTCGCAACAAGGTTGCTGTTTTGACAAAAGAGTTTTTGATTACTTACCCAACACTCGGGAAGTAAAATTCTTGGAAAAAGTTAATCCATTTACAAGCATCGCCTGGGAAATATCGGTGAGTTTTCCTTTCCAACTAGATATGACTTCTTTGTGGAGCCGTATCAACAAGTTTCTACTTGGGGAAAGGGGGGACGAGCTTTACGTTTCAGAGTCATGGATTTCATCTGAATTAGGAGTGGCGCCGGCCCAGCTTTATTATATTGGCCCAAATGGCCCGGAAGTTTCGCTAAGACGGTTCATTCCTTAGGAGTCCAGCGTTCGGTCGATAGGTAAATCCGACTATTCTCCTCTACATGTAGAAAATGGTGGGGTTGCACTACTGCGACTGATCATCGTGAGTGGTCTTCCTGGCGTGGAAAACTCCCGTAATGAGTTCATCATCCAGTTTGGATATTTCTGCAACACTACCCAGAGCATTTCGATAGAAAGGCTACGGATGGATGATTGTTGAAGTGTTGACAGGGTCAAATGGTTATAATGATGTTTCCATCAAATGAAGTATCTCGTAACATCATTTCTTTTAAATAATATTTCAAAGATTGATTCTATACAAGTTTTGTCTTTTAGCTTCATCTATGGGGTGAACTATTTATACCTTGAACGGTGGTAGTTCGGGTAGTATTCGGAAAAGATATAAGTATATTGGAGTATCTTGTAACTTCATCTTTTCAACTTATATCTAGTTAATGATTATCTTATGCATGATAAAGATTTTCAGAAAAATGTTGAGACAAGGTTAGATATATGAGATCACCTTGCAATGATATTTTATACAGTTATAAACTGGAACTATGTGTACATTATACATGTCAGAAGATTTCAAAGATTTTGAGAAGTATATATGTATATATATACTGAATATTTTGTGACTTCGTCGCATTAAGATATCAAACTTGGTTCATTTTTTCTTGACCAAGACTTTCATGAGTACTATGAGAATGCTCATATATTGTTAACTATTATACATATTATTTCAGTGGGCTTGTTGCTCACCCTTGCTTTCTTCTTTCATCACACAACAACAGATAGAAAATATGAACAGGACGAAGCTCCAAATTCTCAAGCGGTTAGGAAATGTGCCGCAGTTTTCTGGAGGCGTTGATGCCGCTGTAGCTGAGGTAGGAATTACCAATAGGATAGGCTTTCAACTTTTGATGCACCAAACTTATGTATCTATATGAATTATAATAATGGCAAAGAAATGTAAATTTATTCAGAAACCCTTTTGATGTATAATGACTTATAATTGTGGAATAAAATGACTTGTGTTATTTTGGTATTCATATCTGAGACTATAACTTGTGGTGTGTGTATTTATTGTGGGGTCATAGTACACAGTAGTTGGTTTTTTTATTAAGATTGGGTGTTATTAAGGGAAATGGAACTCGTGACAACCCGGATCCCCGACCCCGGATTTTGGGGTTTATAGACAAGGTGTGTTGCTTCTACACCAAAACAACAAATGAACAATTTTGGTCGTGGCACAAAAAGCTCTCTCACCTAAATTCAAGGCAATTAACACTTTAGTAAATTAAAGAGTTAGTGAGACACATACCTGCATTGGATTTTTTCAAGATGGGGTATGTGATGCTTGTTAAAAAGGAAAGATGAAAATATCAAGTCATAAAATCAAGTCTGTAAACTTTATCAATGCTCCTCTACAACTTATTCACACGGATTTTTTTGGTCCTATATATATCATGTCCATTTCCAAGAAAATATATGCACTAGTAATGGTGGATGACTTTTCAAGATACACTTGGGTGAAATTTATGCATTCTAAAGATGAGACTCCAAACATTATCATTGAACACATAAAGAAGATTGAGAATCAAGCTGAAAATCATAACTTTGTGAAAAGATTGAAAAGTGATAATGGAACTGAATTCAGAAATGTCATACCGAATGGTTTCTGTAAAGACAAGGGCATCACTCAAGAGTTTTCAGCCCCAAGAACACCTCAACATGGTTGAAAGAAAAAATAGAACTCTAGTTGAAGCTGCAAGGACAATGTTGCATGATGCTATGTTGCCAAAAAGCTTTAGGGAATAAGCTGTTCACATAGCATGTTATATTCATAACAGATGTTTGGTAAACAAGAGCATTGGCAAGTCACCAAACTCAATCATGTCTGGGAAGAAGCCTGCATTTAAACATCTTCATGTGTTTGGAAGCAAATGGTTTGTGTTAAAGGACAACTCAAAATATATTGGTAAATTTGACTCTAAAGTATTTGATGTTATCTTTCTTGGTTACTCCTTGGAAAAGGATGCATGCATGGTCTATATGCCATAGCAAAGAAAGATTATGGAGAGTACATATGTAACTTTTGATGATGACAAATACCCTGGATTGGAATGCATTAATGGAAATGAAGTTGATGCCTTGAATTTTGAAATTTTCAATCTTGACAGTGATTCTAAAGATGATGATAGAGAGAATGCACATAATAAAGAAGCTAGTAAACCAGTCAATATTGTAAATAAAGATCCACTTCAAAACAGAAACTCACCTGAATTTGATTGCACAAACTCGGGAGGAGAAAGAGGTGATACTTCTGTGAGTCATGCCATAGATGAAGGAAATGAGGATACTTCTAGTCAACAAAATCATCACACTAGGAAATGGAACAGGAGTCATACTAGAGACACCATTTTTGTGATCCCAATGCTGGTGTGAGAACTAGAAGTTCCCCTATAAATGAATGTCTATACAATTGTTTTTATCTCAAAATGGGCCTAAGGAAACTGAGGAAGCATTGCTTGATCCTGATTGGATAATTGTAATACAAGAATAATTGAATTAGTTTGAGAGAAACAAAGTATGACAACTAGTTCTTGCACTAAAAAATAGAAGTGTTATTGGAACAAAGTTACTGACTTGCTGAGCTAGTTAGCTCATTTTTGCGAATCTGTTTATGTTCTTTTCCAGTTAAGAAGGAACCTATTGGTAGCGAGGATCCCCTATCAAGTATGCGAGCTAGGATTCCACATCTTTCAGGGATCACCAGATTGCACGTCTTTCCGAACAACTTGAACTTCAAAAAGCATCATTTGCTAGTTTACGGGAATTCATGGAGCAATCTCTCTCTCTCTCTCTCTCAATCAGGGAAGGGGAAGGCAAATTCCAAAGACCTCAGTTAGTAAGCAAGTGTATGTTTCAGAACCATCTACTCAAGAGATCTTTGTCTTGATCTTGCCTGCTCAATCAACTCCAGCTCTGAAGGACAACACAACTAAGAGGGAGAAATGGGTGGAGCAAGAAAAAGTAGTTGCTGCTGTGAACTTAATTCAAAATTCTTTTCAAGCATCTGACTCTGGATATGATGAGTTTGGAGATGAGCTACAAGAAGAAAGGAAGAAGAAGATGAGAGGATTGATGAACTAGTGTAATTAAATCAAGACATACTGCTGCGAAGAGTTCTACAACTCAGGGGGAGCAGTCAATATTAAAACAAGATCATCTAAGCAAAGTCATTACAACTCAGAGGAATCTTCTGTCGGAGATATAAGCTCCAAAGCCCCTATTCTCATAGTATGAGCTGGAGAAAGGAGAGATAGATAAGAGCGATGTTCCTAAAGGGTGTGAACCTAGATTTGAAGAAGTGATGACGGAAGAGAGAAAAATTATATCTGAGGATGAGGAATATGAAGATGAAGATGCCTTCTCGGATGACTATTTGTTCTATGGATTGCCGAAAAAATTCAATTGATCTATTGAAGAAATTTAAGGAGAGATTGAAAGATCAAGAGCTAGAGTGCAAAGAGCTATACAGAGAAGGGAAGTCATAGAAGTAAGAGAATCAAATCTTCGGGCTAACAGGAGAGGAAGGGAATGGGATGAGATAAAAAGGAAAATGGACAAATCTGAAAAACTATCATAAGTTAGACCCTGGCAACAGGAATCTTCTAAACACTGTGGAGAAGTACAGAGAGGATTATCCCAATATTCATGAGTTCTATGATCAGTTCAATGAATATTCTAAAAATGGATCGAAAATCACTGTTAATCACATTGATGGACTACAAATGAAAATCTTCACAAGTTTCCTGAAGAAACTAAATATTATTGAACTATTTGTCCTTGCATCAAAGATTCCATGGTTGAAATCGAATGAAAAATGAATACTTCAGAGACAAGCTTCGGAAGATGATGATGGATGTGTCTCCTTAAGCATTCTTTTATCCATTCGTGATCAAGGTATTTGTAGATGGAAGAATGCAGAACATCACTATGTATGATCAACATCTAAGATCCATTCATTTTCTACAACTCACTTTCCTGGAAAGTCAACTCAGGAGCAAAAGAGCAAAACTGGAGGCACCAGGAGTTAAAAGATCAGAAGCAGACCTTAGAGATGTTGAAGTCCTATATGCTTACAGGCTCAATGACAAGATGATCAGGGATTCAGAGAAGGACATGAAGAAAGTGAAAAGAGCTTATCATGATATGGTATTAATAAATGGAGAGGCATAAATTAATCTTCTCAAAGATAGTGAACCTATCATCAACACTGATGATCAAGGGGATATAATGTAATATCCGGGATATATCGTGTAATTATTTTTATTAATAAATAAATATTTTGTGATGATTCTATGAATTTTTGGTGAATTATCTGTTAAGTGGTATCCGTGTCTGGATGTTTAAATGTGATAAAATTTGAGTATTTTATTTTTATATATCCAAAATAAAGTATAGATAATTTTGATATTTTTAATTAATTTTTATATTGTTATATGATTTTATAAATAATTTATGGATTTAAAAAATTATTTTTCTGAGTAATTATAAATTATTTTGTATAATCGGGAATCGACCGACTTCAATCATTTTTACGTTTTTACCACCTGGAAGTCTCGAGAAAACTCCTTTCTAGCCTAATTGTAATATTTCGAGCATTTTCCATGTTTTGACTTTTTCAATTCGGAGTACGGTTTTCCATGTGCGGGTCCCGACAGTAAAATTTTTGATACAATATTCATTTCGGTAAATCGATAAAACCCGTATTCTCGAGAAACTGGATCTTTTGATTAAACTAATATATTATCTTCTCGTAATTTGTGTAACCAAAGTGCTGAGACCAAGTCTGTATTTACAAAAAGCCCGATTTTGATAATTATCCTAAAACGGTACCGAATTGGACATGTTTTATCAATTAGGTATTATATTTTATATCCGATATGATCCAACGGGGTACCAATATTCCGTAAATATAAATAGCCCTTACCGTATTTTATTTTGTACAAATAATCATTTGCAAACAATAAAAATATATAATTTTCAGAGAAAATAATAATATTCATATAACAGTTCTTGAGAATCAAACCTATATTTGAAGGTGTTATCGATATCGGATTTTGGAGTTCAAGTAACCAAAACAAAGGACTTGAAGAGTACTTTCAGAATCTATCATCCATATTACTAGAGAATATATAGGTATTTTTCTATAATTTTTATTAATTTCGAATAATTTAGGTTTAATTATAAATTTTTGATTTTAATATTGTTTGTATGATTTGATGATTGCATGTTCTAGGTAATTTGATTTTGATCATTTTGGTATGTCATAATCATTTAGAGTTCAATAACATGCTCAAAATTTAATCTTTGGATTTCAAAATTAGGGTTCTTAATTCGTATGAATATTTTCAATTGAAATTAGTGGTTTTTGATCTACGGGTTATCAGTATGATTGGTTGGTATGAATGTGTAGAGCTTGAAAAGAGGATTCGATTGGTCGTAGTCTCGTGAACAGACGATACCGGAGTTGGGCTGACCGAAGCAAAGAAAATATCGTTGGCCGACGAGATTTCTTCAAGCTTTTCCGGCCAACTCGGGGGTTATCTGTTAAAAGTAATTGGATGGATAGATTCTTCATGTTCTGTAGTTTGATTATGGAGGAGTTGGTGGTGTGAAGGTACCAGAGTCGTGTTCTCCGGTGACCCCGTCATTTTCCAGTGACGGGGTGCAAAAATTGCACCTTGGTCTCTGTAGTTTCGAAGAAGAAACAGTTAGGTCCCTGTAGTTTCAGAAATTTTCAAAAATAGGATTTCTGCTTTGAAAATTTATAAAAAACACATTTTCTATTTATTTTAATTTCAGAAATTCATTTTTAATTATTAAAAATTCCAAAAATCATTATTTAAATTATGAAAATTATTTTTAATTAAAAATAAATCTGAATTATTTAATTAATTAATTTTATTTAATAATTAATTATTTAATTGATCAATTAATTCGAATATTAATTGATTAATTGATTTAAATTGATTATTAGGGTTAAGTTCTATGGAGACCACTTTTTTTGGAGACCCTGGAAACCACTTATGTTCTGCAAGTTAAATATTGCATAAAAATATTGCAAAACATATTATTTTGTGAATCATGCTCTACAAAGTGAAAGGAATATGTCCTAAGTCCAATCATGTATTAGGATTTAGGAATAACTTCCTGTGTAATCTGTTTTGATTTCATTGATATTAATAAAAGACTTGTTTTGTTTTTATTACGGGCTCTATCTATTTAAGTGTTTAAATAAGATATACCATAGTTTAGAGTAAAGCTTTTTATGGATTATGATGAGATCATAATAGTGAGACCTAAAAGATGATAACTCTAAACTTAAATAGTTCCTGATTATAGGATTACTAACTGGTAATTAATAATCCGCAAAGATCTGTACATACTATGCTTGCTTCATTATGAAGGATGCCTGTTCTCATAGATATTTGTGTGGTGACACTATAGCTAGTATGTAGGTGCTTATTATAGAATAAGTTCACTGAACATGACTCGCACAGCTGAACAACTGATGGAGTTCACTCACGTGTCAGCAGTTGTTCACATAGTGATAGTTGTACAAGTATCCTTAGACTTGAGGTCATCATAGTCATCTTGTGTACACTGAACTATGCTTTGGTTTAGTTCTTAGTGTCCAGGGATAATTATTAGGGCTCTACTTGGTATAGGAATTTGTACACGAAGATAGTGTATGATCAATAAAGGATCTACCCCTTCCAGTGAAGGAAGCGAATGTTCAAGGCTGATCCACTTATGCTAGTTCAGGAATCTCTGGCCAGAGTGAATGAAATTAGAAAGGAGTTTTTAATTTGCATGGAACTAAGCATAGTAAATGGTAAGCAAGTGATTGAATTAGATAGGCTTGACACGAGATACATGCCTTGTATTTAATCGGGACATTGTAGGGTAGAAGGAGTTTATTGTACGGTAACTATTCACTGAATAGGTTCTTGATATTCTAAGCAGTGAATTCGTTTTTTCCGGATAGTCGCGATATGCTGAGAAGTATCCCTCACGATGTAGAATAAATATGATTAATTAATTAATCATATTTAATAAATTAGAGAATTTATATAAATAATGATAAAATAGTTTTATTATTATTTATTTCTACTACCGGCTTAATATTGAACCTACAGGGTCACACCATAAAAAGAGAATGATTTAATGGTGGAGGAATTAATTAATAATGGCTAATAATTATTTATTTATAAAATAAATAATTAATTGGCAAATTTAATAATTGATTAAATGAGATTTAATTGATTATAAATTAATTAAGAAAAGTTCTTAATATTATTAATTAAGAATTTAATTTTTGAAAATTAAATCGAGAGAATTATTTCTAAAGTGTTTAGAAAAAGGATTAATAATTAAAAGGTGTTTTAATTATTAATGAGAATAATAAATGGGTTAATAATAATAATATTTTATGGGAAAATTTCACCTGAAAATTTTGCCTATAAATATACTATTATAAACCCTATTTTTATTCTAACCCGAGAACCCCAATTTTTATAAAAACCTAATTCTCTCCACCTCCTCCTCCTCCTTAACGTCGTTTTCTTGGTGGATACCGGTGGAGTGCTTCACGTTTGAGGAGCAGCTGCTAAGGATCTCCGATCGTTGCTTTTGGATCGCATATTAAAGGTTAGTAATCGATCCCTACGTTTTTACCACGATTTATATGCTTTTATTTGGATTTTGTGTGTGTAAAAGTGTTTTTACCATGCCTCCGCTGCGATTAAAATCCAACATTGGTATCAGAGCATAGGTTGTATGCATATAGATCTGTGGTAAAAATTTCAGAATTTTATGTGCTTGTATGAATTAATTATGATTTTTACAAGTTATATCATGGATTAATTTTGTCTGATGAGAAATCGTTTCTCAGAATAATTTTAAATGTTGATCTGGGTTCTACAAGTGTTGTAGATCGTCTGGATATTTTTTTCATAATTTTATGATGTATAGATTTTTTATTATGAATTTTTGAAGTTCTTACAATTGAATTCGTAATTTAATAAGTAAATATATGTATATATAGTATATATATGTTTGTATCGGCTGCTGTTATCTGCTGTAAGTCTGCTGTGTGTTTACTGCTGCACGGAGAAAGAAGACAGAGCACAGTACGACGGCACAACAATCGAGGAGGAAAGCAACAGCGGCTGCTGCAAAAGGAAAAAAAAAGGGTGTCGCACATTCCGGGAATGCGTTACACCCTGTGGTGCATTCACGGAATACGTTACACCTTTTAATGGCTTAAAAGGCTTGTAACGCATCACCGGAATGCGTTACAGGGCTTGTAACGCGTTCCTGTAATGCGTTAAGCCCGTCTGTTATTTTTAAATTTGATTTCTGGGAGTTTCGTAACTCCGTTTTGGGCGTGCAATATATCGTTGGATTCGTTTTTCCGAGACGGATCTAATGGAGTGATCAAATTTTAGTTTATATAAAGTTTTGAACTGTTTATATTTCCGAAAGTATTTTAAAGCTGTTTTTAACTGTTTTAACTAGCTTTTAAATGCTTCATGTGATACATAGAGATGTATAATGCTTAGACCAATATGCTAGATGATGTAACATGCCTACCTTGACGTTTATTCATGTTTATATATGTGATATATGCTTAGTTTATCATGCGATGATAGATTTAGGTGAACTTAAATGAATATAAGGCGTTTGTTAGACAACCTAGTATAGTGAAATTGTTTCATAACCTTAATGATAATATTATGAATACAATCATGAGATTCTTGTGTTTATGAAACACGTAATTGAATATGAATTTTCAATATGAGAGAAAGGATGATTCTGTCAACAACAGATTTTTATCTGTAAGAAAGGGTTATTAAGTGACGCCTCTTGACAATGCTCCACCCGATCTGGGAATCATCTGATTATTGATTATTGATTTGAAATATTTAATTTAAAAGGAAGAATCTCTTTATAATATGATTATAATTGTAACGTAATATAATCCCTCTAAAATTAAATAATATCAAGTAGTAATTGGCCAATGACACAACGGGCTTGTGTCGGTCATAGCCTTCCAACATGATAGAAAAGTAGTTCTTATTTTTGAATCATTGTCGGTTCGTGCTACAGCCGAGGGCTTTGATTTTGAAATAAGAAATACTTGTCTATTACATAGAGATGTGTACATTGAATAAGAATCTAAAGGTCGGTACGTGCCACAGCCGTGGGCCTTTGGGGACTGATTCAATTCTACGGAATGTTGGGTTAGACTTGACTTAGAATATTGAGTTTGTCGTGCCACAGCCGTGACTCAATTATTGAAAAGGCTAAATTTTGATTAGGGAATAACATAAGATGTAATTGACAAGAGTTGTCTGCCTATTGAACATTACATGGCATTTCGTGCCACAGCCGGGGTTGTGTAATGGAATGTAGGATCCCTATTCCCACTAGCATTATGAATGCTTAATTTTTCACGTAGGGGGTTGAATAAATTAGGTAAACTAGTGGGAGCCACTTATGAATAAAGACCCGATTCATATAGTGTTTTGAAATGAAATCGAATATTTGCTAAGTGTTGTTATGTGTTTATCATTTACAGATTTACTTTGTACGTCATGTCTTCTGCACTATCACTCAGGAGCATACTAGATGCTCACAAGTTGACTGGTCCTAATTATGCTGACTGGCTTCGAAACTTGAGAATTGTTCTCAGGATTGAGAAGCTGGAATACGTGATTGACTCACCTAAGCCTACTAAACCTGCTAGCGATGCGTATAATGATGAACATGTTGTATATCGTAAGTGGATAGATGATGCAAATGTTGCTCAATGCATCATGCTAGCCTCCATGAACATTAAGCTACAGAAGCAACATGAGCATATGGATGCTCACACTATCCTCATGCATCTACAAGAGTTGTATGATGTGGCAGGGAGGACAGCTCGATATGAGATATCGAAGGAGTTGTTCGGTTGTAGGATGTCTGAGGGATCATCTGTGAATGACCATGTACTTAAGATGATCAATTTGATTGAATGTCTTGGACAACTTGGTTTTGCCATGGATGGGGAGCTGAGCCAAGACTTGGTCTTGCAATCGCTTCCGAGTTCATTCTCGCAGTTTGTTGTGAACTTTCACATGAATAAGTTGGATGTCAGCCTGCCTGAACTCCACAACATGTTGAAGACTGCAAAATCGAATTTTCCCCCTAAGAAGAGTTTTGTTCTTCTAATTGGTGAAGGTTCCAATCCTAAGAAAAGGAAGAGGAACTCTTCCAAGAAGAAGAAAGTAGGTGAAGAAACGCCGGTTCCACCAAAAGCTGAAGACCCCAAGAGCAAAGTTGTTTGCTTTCACTGTAACAAGGTGGGGCACTGGAAGAGGAGCTGCAAGGTTTACCTTGCAGAATTGAAGAAGAAGAAGGGTAGTGAGACTGCCGCTTCTGATTCAGGTATGTTCATGATAGAAGTGAATATGTCATTAAATCAAATTTCTACTTGGGTATTAGATACCGCCTGTGGTTCTCATATCTGCAATTTGTTGCAGGGACTAAGGAGAAGTAGGACTCTTGAGGAAGATGAGGTGATTCTACTGATGGGAAATGGAGCAAGAGTTGCTGCTAAAGATGTAGAATCATTTCATTTACATATGCCTACGGGCAAGACTATTGTTTTTAAAATAATTGTTATTTTGTTCCCTCGATTGTGAGGAATATTATTCCCATGTTAGACTTGGCTGGATTTTCATTTATTATTGAGAATAATGAATGTTCTATTCTTAGAGATAATATTCTTTATGGACGTGGTACTTTAAATAATGGTCTGTATGAATGTGACATAATATACTTCAGATTGAACAAACTAATAAAAGAAAAGGGATGATGAAAATCTCACTTCAATGTGGCACTGTAGTCTCCATTTAGTAGACATGGAGAGAGGGCTGCAAATTTGCTAGGAATGGTACACACAGATGTATGTGGACCAATGTCTACGCAAGCCATGGGTGGATTTTCATACTTCATTACTTTCATAGATGATAGATCTAGATTCGGATATGTGTTTAATGAAACACAAGTCTGAAGCCTTTGAAAAGTTCAAAGAGTATAAGTATGAAGTGGAGAAACAAACCAAACATAGTATTATAATTCTTCGATTAGATCGAGGTGGTGAATACTTAAATGGAGAGTTTCTGGATTATCTCAAAGTAAATGGTATAGTCTCTCAGTGGACGCCTCCAGATTGGTATCTGAAAGGAGAAATCGAACTTTGTTAGACATAGTTCGGTCCATGATGAGCTATGAGAATCTTCCAGTATTCCTATGGGGTTATGCATTGGAAACCTCAGCATACTTACTGAATAAGGTGCCTTCCAAATCTATTCCTCAGACTCCGTATGAGATATGGAAAGAAAGGAAACCGAGTCTTAAACACGTTAAGATTTGGGGATGTCCAGCTTATGTCAAGTAAGTTGACCTAGATAAGCTGGAATATCAATCCGTGAAATGTAGTTTTGTGGGATATCCTAAAGAGACTTTAGGGTATTACTTTTACACCGATCATCGGGGTTTGTCTCCAGACATGCTACCTTCTTGGAAAAGGAGTTTATCCTTGAAGGAAACAGTGGGAGCAAAATTGAACTTGATGAAGTTCAAGAAGCACAAACTACTACAGATCAAGTGGAAACACCTGTTCTGACTAAACATCCTTTTGTGGAACAGCCCATTCATAGAACAGGGAGAGTGTCTCGCCAACCTTAGAGGTAATATGGCCTTGTCATTGAGAATGACAATGAGTTGTCGATCATTGATGATGACGACCCTGTGACCTATAATGAGGCTATGAGTAGTGTTGACTCAGAGAAATGGCATAGTGCCATGAAATCCAGAATGGAATCTATGTATACGGTATACAAAAGATAGATTATAGCAGATGGCCAGGTGGAGACCTATAAGGCCAGGCTTGTGGCAAAAGGATTCAAAGGCAATGGATTGACTTTGATGAAACCTTTTACCTGTAGCCCTGTTAAAATCAGTTCGGATTTTGCTTGCGATTGCCGCTTACTACGACTATGAGATCTGGCAAATAGCCAGATGGTTTTCTTTCCAAGAGAAAAGAAAACCTAGTGTGTAAGCTACTGCGAGCCATATGTGGTTTAAAGCAAGCTTCTCGAAAGATGGAACATTCGTTTTAATGAAACAATCAAAGAGTTTGATTTTATCAAAAAAACGTAGATGAACCATGTGTCTACAAAAGGGTTAGTGGGAGCGCGGTAACATTTCTTATATTGTATTGAATTAGAGTTGACACACATAACAACATAGCAGACCCACTCACAAAGCTACTTTATGAAAGTCACTTTGATCGTCATAAAGACAAGATGGGTATTAGATACCAGAGTGATTGGCTTTAGTACAAGTGGGAGATTGAAAGGAATATGTCCTAAGTCCAATCATGTATTAGGATTTAGGAATAACTTCCTGTGTAATCTGTTTTGATTTCATTGATATTTATAAAAGACTTGTTTTGTTTATATTACGGGCTCTATCTATTTAAGTGTTTAAATAAGATATACCATAGTTTAGAGTAAAGCTTTTTATGGATTATGATGAGATCATAATAGTGAGACCTAAAAGATGATAACTCTAAACTTAAATAGTTCCTGATCATAGGATTACTAACTGGTAATTAATAATCCGCAAAGATCGGTACATACTATGCTTGCTTCATTATGAAGGATGTCTGTTCTCATAGACATTTGTGTGGTGACACTATAGCTAGTATGTAGGTGCTTATTATAGAATAAGTTCACTGAACATGACTCGCACAGCTGAACAACTGATGAAGTTCACTCACGTGTCAACATTTGTTCACATAGTGATAGTTGTACAAGTATCCTTAGACTTGAGGTCATCATAGTCATCTTGTGTACACTGAACTATATTTTGGTTTAGTTCTTAGTCTCCAGGGATAATTATTAGGGCTCTACTGGATATAGGAATTTGTACACGAAGATAGTGTATGATCAATAAAGGATCTACCCCTTCCAGTGAAGGAAGCGAATGTTCAAGGCTGATCCACTTATGCTAGTTCAGGAATCTCTGGCCAGAGTGAATGAAATTAGAAAGGAGTTTCTAATTTGCATGGAACTAAGCATAGTAAATGGTAAGCAAGTGATTGAATTAGATAGGCTTGACACGAGATCCATGCCTTTTATTTAATCGGGACATTGTAGGGTAGAAGGAGTTTATTGTACGGTAACTATTCACTGAATAGGTTCTTGGTATTCTAAGCAGTGAATTCGTATTATCCGGATAGTCGCGATATGCTGAGAAGTATCCCTCACGATGTAGAATAAATATGATTAATTAATTAATCATATTTAATAAATTAGAGAATTTGTATAAATAATGATAAAATAGTTTATTATTATTTATTTCTACTACCGGCTTAATATTGAACCTACAGAGTCACACCATAAAAAGAGAATGATTTAATGGTGGAGGAATTAATTAATAATGGCTAATAATTATTTATTTATGAAATAAATAATTAATTGACAAATTTAATAATTGATTAAATGAGATTTAATTGATTATAAATTAATTAAGTAAAGTTCTTAATATTATTAATTAAGAATTTAATTTTTGGAAATTAAATCAAGAGAGAGAATTATTTCTAAAGTGTTTAGAAAAAGGATTAATAATTAAAAGGCGTTTTAATTATTAATGAGAATAATAAATGGGTTAATAATAATAATATTTTATGGGAAAATTTCAGCTGAAAATTTTGCCTATAAATATACTATTATAAACCCTATTTTTATTCTAACCCAAGAACCCCAATTTTTATAAAAACCTAATTCTCTCCACCTCCTCCTCCTCCTTAACGTCGTTTTCTTGGTGGATACCGGTGGAGTGCTTCACGTTTGAAGAATAGCTGCTAAGGATCTCCAATCGTTGCTTTTAGATCGCATATTAAAGGTTAGTAATCGATCCCTACGTTTTTACCACGATTTATATGCTTTTATTTGGATTTTGTGTGTGTAAAAGTGTTTTTACCATGTCTCCGCTGCGATTAAAATCCAACACAAAGATCGTCATTTTATTCAAAATCTTGAATATCATATATGTACTACATGTAAAATATTACAAAAATATTTTATTTTACAAAACATGTTAAGTTTGCAGAACATTTGTTCAGATTGCAGAACATACACATTCTACTTATTAAACTTAAATAATCTTCAATAATTTTAATGAATTAGTGATACTCGTAAAACATACTTCACAAAATAATATATTTTATAGTGTTTTGATTGCAGAACATATGTGGTCTCCAAAGTCTCCGATAAAAACGTGGTCTCCATATAACTTTTCTCTTGATTATTAATTTATTTTAATTGATTATTTATTTTGATTTAATTATTTCTTTTGATTTAAAAATTCTGAAAAATAGTTTCGAGTTTTAAAATATTATTTTAAATTATTTTCATGGATCAATAATTATTATAAAATGATTTTAAAATCAGATTCGAGTATTAGAACCTTGTTAATTACTTATAAATGATTCAACGACCCGTTTTAATTCCAAAAAATGTTTAAAAATTCGTATTAAATATCTGAAATATCATTTTAACCCCGAATCTTCTTTGAAAAAATAATTTATCGAATATCTTACGTGATATGTGCTATATGTGATCCGATTGGTATACATGATAAGTGGCATTTTATACCACTTAGAACGTCTTATAATGGCTTGAATTGGTGTCTTCAAATCAACTATTTTGTATATTTGATGTGTGTTTCTAGTGTTTGTGCATTTCAGGGTATTACTTGCATTTGTGGAGAGGTTTCATCAAGAATAAGCCTTGGCATGTGTTTGGCATTGCAAGTGGAAGATAGGAGCAGAATGCAGCAAAGAACGGGAGCAAAAACAGAGCATTTTCCAGAAGGGGTCTGAGCGCCCGCTCAGCTCTGCTGAGCGACCGCTCAGGAAGCTAAGCGCCCGCTCAGGATTGCTGAGCGGCCGCTCAGGGACGGAAATTTAAAATAATTATTTTTAGACTCCTAATTTTGTTGAGCTTCTAACTTCTGAGTTAGCTGGGTTTTGGGGGGCTCCTATATAAGTAGTTTTCAGAGATGTTTCACGTGTGTTGAATCGTAGTATCAATCGAGGAGCAATGAGATAAGAAAGAAGACCGTTTTAGCACATCGCAACGAAGAGGAAGCATATTTTCTTGTGATTCTTTATTTCGTTGTAATATTGGATGCTAGTTTTCTTTACTTTGAACCTATTTACTCTTGTGACGTACTCTGGTTTAATATAAGTAGTTTTAATTATTATTCTCGTGTGTTATTATCATGTTTTCATATGAACCCATGGTGACGATGAGTTCAATCATGGGCTAATCGTGGTCATGGGATCGTAACGGATTTACTATGGAATTCTTTAGTTAGTTGTTTAATACCTTAGTGTGTGATGATTGTATGATGTCTAGTATTGGTTGTGCTTATTCGTCTTATATGCGTCGCGAACATATAAGATAGAAGGTTAATCTCTTGTGAAGCGACGGTGGATCTTGAGGTTTAGAACTTGCCATGCTAGCATAGGTTCATGTATGTGTATGCATGATTAATGGGTAACTCTAACCGTTTTACTTGCCCTGTGTAATCATAAGGAATAACTTGTGCTTAAATCGTTATGTTGTCAAATTCTGTAGACATATAGGGTCTCAACATAATTGATGCCTATTCAACTTCTGTCTTAATTGTGGATGCTTGGTAGAATGGTATTAGTACAACGAAAGTTGGCTTTTATCAGTTTCGTGTTGTTCGATTAATATCATCACTGTTACATGCTAAGGGTAATAACAATAACTATTGAAGGAAGTTCAAGTGTCAATTAAGTGCTTAATTCTCGAAGTTAATTGTAGTTAATAGTTAGTTAATCAAATCTAAGTGTTATTGTCTTGACATTGAGAAGTAATTATACATTGGTGAGTGAGTGTTAATTGAACATAATTAGTCTGAGTCTCTGTGGGAACGAACTAGAAAGTATTCTATATTACTTGCGAACGTGTATACTTGCGTGTATTATTAGCGCGTGTTTTCGCCATAACAAGTTTTTGGCACCGCTGCCGGGGACTCGGCATATTTGTTTAGTTTATATTACTTACCATCAGTGGTCATTAGGACTCATTGATTAAGACTTGTTACTTATTGTTTCCGGTTGTGTTTCAGGTACTTTAGCGAGCGTTTATGCAAACACGTTCTCGTACTCGCAAGAGGACTTTAGATACGGCTGAGGAGACAGACGAAGTTCTTAGTATTCCGGAGAAGATAGATTTTGAAGATTCGGATACAGAAAGTGAGCAGAAAGAACCAGTAATCATGGGTGATCATATAGTTCCGGCAGATCCAGCTCTTATAGACTTTTCTCGGCCTAAAATTGATGACATTCAGTCAAGCATCATGCATCCAGCTATTGAGGCCAATAACTTTGAAATCAAGTCGGGCACCATTCAGATGGTGCAGAATTCCGTTTCTTTCGGAGGTGCTGCGACTGAAGACCCCAACATGCACATCAGGAGTTTTGTCGAGATCTGTAGTACTTTCAAATATAATGGTGTGACTGATGAGGCTATCAAGCTGAGGCTTTTCCCATTCTCACTGAGGGATAAAGCTAAGGATTTGTTACATTCTGAACTAGCTGGGTCCATCACTACTTGGCAAGATCTTGCACAGAAGTTTCTGGTGAAGTTCTATCCAATGGTGAAGACTGCGGCTATGAGGAGTGCTCTTACTCAGTTTGTGCAGCAGCCTACAGAATCCATGTGCGAAGCTTGGGAGCGCTACAAGGAGATATTGAGAAAGTGTCCACATCATGGTATGCCTGATTGGATGGTGATCACTGGGTTCTATAATGGTTTGGGGGCCCAATCTCGGCTCATGCTCGATGCAGCAGCTAGAGGCGCCTTATGGGCCAAAAGCTATATTGAGGCTTATAATCTTATTGAGACTATGGCTGCAAATGAGCATCAAAACCCAACTCAAAGGATGATGCCTGGGAAGGTAACAGGTATTCTGGAAGTTGATGCAGCTACAGCTATTACAGCGCAGCTCCAAGCGCTGTCTATGAAGGTTGATTCTTTAGCCACCTATGGAGTCAATCAGATAGCTATGGTTTGTGAGCTTTGTGCAGGTTCTCATGCTATGGATCAGTGTTATCTTGTTAATAAATCTGTTCAGTATGTGAATAATTATCAGCGACTGCAGCAGCCTGTGCCAGCTACTTATCATCCTAACAGCAGAAATCATCCAAATTTCAGTTGGAGTAATAATTAGAATGCTATGCAGCAACCATATCAGCAAGGCGTAAGTAAACAGTTTAATCCACCTGGATTCCAGCAACCACAGCATTATGCTCAAAGGCAATCATATCCTCAACAAGGAGGTGCAGCTCCACCTTCTAGTGTTGATTTCGAGGAACTCAAGCTGTTGTGCAAAAGTCAGGCTGTTTCTATCAAGACCTTGGAAAATCAAATCGGTCAAATAGCCAATACAGTGCTCAATCATCAACCTGGGACACTTCCCAGTGATACTGAAGTGCCAGGTAGGAAGGAAGCTAAAGAGCAAGTCAAGGCTATTACCTTAAGGTCTGGAAAAGTTGTTGATGCTGAAAAAGCAAAAGACGGAGAAGCTGAAGTTGGTGAAGAAGAGAAGCACAAGGAGAAAGCGGCGGAAGCAAGGAAGATTACTTTTAAACACACTCTGCCTGAGGGTAATACAGGGGAGAAACAGCTCTATCCTCCACCACCTTTCCCTAAGAGATTGCAACAACAAAAGCTGGATAAGCAGTTTGGCAAGTTTCTAGAGGTGTTCAAGAAACTTCACATCAACATACCTTTCGCTGAGGCTCTGGAGCAAATGCCTGGTTATGTGAAATTTATGAAGAGTATTCTTTCAAGGAAGGTGAAACTGGATGAACTTGAGACCGTTGCTCTAACGGAAGAGTGTAGTGCTCTGCTGCAACAAAAATTACCTCCAAAGCTTAAAGATCTAGGTAGCTTCACCATTCCTTGAACCATCGGCAAGTTGTCTTTTGACAAGTGCCTGTGTGATTTGGGAGCAAGTATCAATCTGATGCCGTTGTCTATCTTTAAAAAGTTGAATTTGCCTGATCCAAAGCCCACTTACATGTCTCTACAATTGGCTGATCGTTCTATTACATACCCACTGAGGCATAGTGGAGGATGTGCTAGTAAAGGTGGATAAGCTCTTCTTTCCTGCTGACTTTGTTATTCTGGATTTCGAGGAAGATAAGAAGATTCCCATAATCTTGGGGAGATCGTTCTTGGCTACAGGCCGTACCTTGATAGATGTGCAGAAAGGAGAACTTACTATGAGAGTGCAGGATCAGGATGTGACATTCAATGTATTCAAAGTGATGAAATTCCCTACAGAATACGAGGAGTGCTTAAAGGTGGATTTGATTGATTCTGCGGTTACTTCAGAACTTGATCATATGCTAATGTCTGATGCATTAGAGAAAGCCTTAGTGGGGGACTTTGACAGTGATGATGAGGATGGCAATGAGCAACTACAATATCTAAATGTTTCTCCTTGGAGGCGAAAGCTAGACATGCCATTTGAATCTCTTGGTACTTCTGACCTCAAAAATGCTGAAGGAAAGCTCAAACCATCTATTGAGGAAGCACTTACCTTGGAGCTTAAACCATTGCCTGAACACTTGAGGTATGCTTTTTTAGGTGATGCATCTACTCTAAATGTTATTATTGCATCTGACCTTTCAGGTAGTGAGGAGGACAAGCTCTTGAGGATCTTGAGAGAATTCAAATCGGCTATTAGATGGACTATAGCAGATATCAAGGGGATCAGCCCTTCGTACTGCATGCATAAAATTCTGCTAGAGGAGGGTAGTAAGCCGACTGTTGAGCAAAAGTGCAGACTTAATCCTATAATGAAAGAGGTAGTGAAGAAAGAAATTCTGAAGTGGCTGGATGCAGGAATCATTTATCCTATTTCTGACAGTTCTTGGGTGAGCCCCGTGCAATGTGTACCTAAGAAATGAGGTATTACTGTGGTAGCAAATGAGAAGAACGAGCTCATCCCCACTCGAACAGTCACATGATGGAGGGTATGCATGGACTACAGAAAGTTGAACAAGGCCACGAGGAAGGATCACTTCCCTCTTTCATTTATTGATCAGATGCTTGACAGGTTGGCCGGTCATGAATATTATTGTCTTCTAGATGGCTATTCGGGGTATAATCAGATATGTATTGCACCAGAGGATCAAGAAAAGACTACCTTCACTTGTCCATTTCGCACGTTTTCTTTTCGCAGAGTTTCGTTTGGCTTATGTGGCGCACCAGCCACTTTTCAGAGATGTATGATGGTTATATTCTCTGATATGATTGGAAATAATGTTGAGGTGTTCATGGATGACTTCTCCGTCTTTGGACATTCGTATGATGAATGTTTGAATAATCTTCGTGCAGTGCTCAAAAGGTGTGTGGAAACTAATTTGGTGCTCAATTGGGAAAAATGTCACTTTATGGTGCGTGAAGGCATTATTCTTGGGCATAAGGTCTCTAGCAAGGGTCTTGAGGTGGACAAAGCCAAGGTGGAAGTCATTGAAAATCTTCCACCGCCTATTTCTGTGAAAGGAATACATAGTTTTCTTGGTCATGAGGGTTTTTATCGGCGTTTCATCAAGGACTTTTCGAAGATATCTAAGCCGTTGTGCAACTTGCTCGAGAAGGAGGTGCCTTTCAAATTCGATGATGAATGTTTGACGGCATTCGAGACTCTTAAGAAGAGTTTGATAACTGCACCAGTTATTACATCACCTGATTGGACAGAGCCTTTTGAGATGATGTGTGATGCGAGTGATTATGCGGTGGGCGCAGTTCTTGGGCAGCGCAAGAATAATATCTTTCATGTGGTCTACTATGCTAGTAAGACTTTAAATGGAGCTCAAATGAACTACACCACTACTGAGAAGGAGCTCTTGGCTATGGTCTTTGGTTTTGAAAAATTTCGATCTTATTTGCTTCGAACAAAGGTGACAGTGTTCACTGCTCATGCGGCCATTCGCTATTTGGTTTCCAAGAAGGATTCGAAGCCTAGACTCATTCGTTGGGTGCTCTTGCTACAGGAATTTGAGTTAGAGATCAAGGATCGAAAAGGTACTGAGAATCAAGTAGCTGACCATCTCTCTAGATTGGAGAATCCCGAGTCTACTTCACATGATAAGACATTGATCAACGAATCTTTTCCGGATGAGCAGTTGTTCGCAGTTCAGGAGGAAGAAGCATGGTTCGCAGATATTGTGAACTATCTTGTCATCAATATAATGCCTCCTAATATGAATACAACTCAAAAGAAGAAGTTTCTGCATGAGGTGAAGTGGTATATGTGGGATGAACCGTATTTATTTAGACAGGGAGCTGACCAGATCATCAGGAGATGTATCCCATTCTGTGAGACGGAGGGGATATTACAAGACTGCCACTCCATAGTTTATGGTGGACATTATCGTGGTGAGAATACGGCAGCTCGTATTCTGCAAGCAGGTTTTTTCTGGCCTACTTTGTTTAAGGATGCTCATCAGTTCGCTTTAAGGTGTGATCGTGCCAAAGAGTGGGGACTCTTACGAGGAAGGATGAGATGCCGTTAAATGTGATGCTTGAAGTCGAGGTCTTTGATGTTTGGGGAATTGATTTCATGGGACCATTTGTCTCATCCTACAATAATCAGTACATTTTGCTGGTTGTCAATTATGTCTCAAAATGGGTAGAAGTCAAAGCTCTTCCGATGAATGATGCAAAGGTAGTGTTGAATTTTCTTCATAAGCAGATTTTCACAAGGTTTGGAACACCACGAGTAATCATAAGTGATGAGGGGTCGCATTTATACAACCGTAAGTTCACTTCTATGATGCAACGCTACAATGTGAATCATCGTGTTGCTACTGCCTATCATCCGCAAATGAATGGTCAAGCGGAAGTGTCTAATAGAGAGATCAAACACATTCTAGAGAAAGTTGTTTGTCCGTCAAGGAAGGATTGGTCTTTAAAGCTCGATGAAGCTATTTGGGCTTACAGAACAGCATACAAGACTCCACTTAGGATGTCCCCGTTTCAACTTGTGTATGGTAAGGGATGTCATTTACCTGCGGAGCTTGAGCATAAGGCCTATTGGGCGTTGAAGAAGTTGAACCTTGATCTAGATGTAGCTGGTAAGAAGCGAATGCTTCAGTTAAATGAACTTGATGAATTTCGACTCCAAGTGTACGAGAACAACAAAATGTATAAGGAAAAAGTGAAAAGGTGGCACGACAGGAAGCTATATCCTAAGTCATTTATGTCGGTGCAGTAAGTTCTTTTATTCAACCCTCGTCTCTGACTTTTTCCTGGGAAGTTGAAATCAAGGTGGTCTGGACCTTTTATTGTCAAAACTGTGTTTCCACATGGAGCGGTGGAGATTTTTGAGAATGATCTGGGCCAAGCATTCAAGGTTAATGGTCAGCGTTTGAAGCATTACTATGGGGACACGGAAAATCGGGAAGTGGTTAGTGCCGTTTTATTGTCAACTAGAGTAAGGTACGCTACGTCAAGCTAATGACGAAAAAGATGCGCTTCTTGGGAGGCAACCCATGATTTGTTGTTATAGGCACCCTTAGAAGTTCGTAACCTATCCAAAACCACAAAAAAATCAGAAAAACAGGGCAAAAAAATTATTTTTCCAGAAGACCCCTGAGCGCCCGCTCAGCTCTGCTGAGCGAGCGCTCAGCAAGAGCTGAGCGCTCAGCTTTGCTGAGCGACCGCTCAGGGCCCGACTGGCAGAATTTTTTTTAAGCCTTAGAAAAAAACCAAAAAAATCAGAAAACATAAAAATACAAACACAGCCCCACTACCCACGAATTAGCTTCCCATTACCCACGTTTTTAACCCTCAAACCCACTCCTAATCAAATTTTAACCTAATCTCTACCCTATATATATATACAACTATTCCATATACTCCCCCATACACTTTCAAACCTTAAACTCTCTCTCATATCAAAAACACAATTCTTAAGCACTTTTTTCTCAGTTTCAATGGCACCCAAGAGATCTAGGACTATTGATAGCAGCAGCACTGTTCCTACTGCTGATTCTTCAAGGAGTACTGCTGCGAGGCCTCGTTTGTTTGATAGGGCTGCTGAGGAGGAGTATACTAGGCTTCTGGGTAAGCCAATTTTGAAGGAGAGGGGATTCTTACCATCGGGGAGGGATGGTGAGTTGTTGTCAATGATTGCTGAGAAGGGTTGGATTGCTTTTTGTGAATCACCAGAGGCAGTTTCGATGAGCGTGGTTCGCGAGTTCTATGCGAAGGCTGAAAAGAATGGGTTTTATGTTGTGCGGGGGATGACGGTGGATTATCACCCTGCGGCGATTTGCCGTGTGATTGGGCAGCGACAGAGGAAGCCCACGGAGGAGAATTGGAATGAGAAGACTGCTGAGGATTTTGACTTGGATTTGATTTATGCTACTCTCTGTAGGCCGAGCACGGTTTGGAAGTTCAAGACTGGGACTAACGAGTATCGTCATTTTCCGGCGATCGCGATGAATAGGTATGCCCGTGCATGGAATGCCTTTATTTGTGCTAATATTCTGCTTACTTCACATGCACATGAGGTTACAGTTGAGCGAGCACAGTTATTATGGGGTATTTTGAATGAGGAGTACTATGTGGACCTTGGTGAGTTCATCTACCAAGGAATTCTGAATATTTTGAGGGGAGCGAAGCACATGAACATCCCTTATGCATCCACGGTTACAAAGCTTTGCCGAGCAATGGGAGTTCAGTGACCTTCTCATGAGCAGTTGTAGCTGTCGGCCGCTCCTATTGATTCAGGGACTCTGAATGCGATGCAAGAGTGGACTGGTAGAGAGCCCGAGGAGCATGGGCTGGGTTATCGTCTTCCAGGAGGGCGTCCAACACGCGGTGCAACCATGGCGAGGCCAGGGCGTGATGAGGCAGGTTCTTCTGGAGCTCAGGAGGGTGCTGGGATGACTGATGCCCAGTATAGGAGGCTGTCGAGGAGGATGGATGCTATGTACGAGACGCAGAGCAGGTTTGCTCAGGAGCTCACCCTTGCACTTGGGACTGCTTTTAGAGGCCTTGGAGCTGACATCCAGTGGCCTGTTTTTGGTGAGAACTCTGCATATCTGCCTCCTGATACTCCACCCTCTGAGGGTGATGATGATGATCTCTCCGAATAGGTATACCCTATGTTCCTTTCTACTACCTTCACTGGGGACAGTAAAGATTTTAAGTTTGGAGGTGGTAGTTAAGGAATATTTTGTGTGTGTGTCATAGAGTTGCATATTCATGATAGTTTAGTTCATATAATTACATATTTTTTGCCATATAGTTTTTTTTTATTATTTTATTTTATTTTTTAGCTTTATTTATTATGTCATTTAGCTCATGCATATACCATGATCCCTTTTGCGTTGCTTTACCAATTGATTTGTGATGTTGATGCGAGTGTAGTGATAGTGTTAAAGTGATGTTGAGTCTTGTAGGTTGATGTGCATGCTAGAAACATTTGTAATTTCACTAAGTCTTAGAGAATGCTTAAGGACTAGATTGTTGTCATTTTTGATGGTTTTCAAGGTTAATCTATTGATTATGCTTAGAATTTATAATATGTTCTTAGTGATAAAAGGCATGAAGAGAAAAATTGGAGTAAAAAGTGGAATTCATTGCTAATTGTGGCTAGGCGTCAAATGGCTAGTAGCCGGCTCGTATTTTTATGCGGGTAGTCTAGGGTTGAGCAAGATGGAGCGAAACGCACTTGCTCAGAAATTTTGAAAAAAAGAGAAGAAAAAATAAATAGAAAAAAAAAGAAGAAAAGAAAAAAATAGAGAGTTAATGCATAATTGATCACGAGTGGGCTCTTTGGTATTCGAGTTATTAAGTTCTTAGGGGACTTTGTGCTTAGTGACCTAAGGCTTTTAAAGTCTGGGATCCGCTAACCTAACGCTCGCTACATGGATGCCATTGTATAAGTCTTTTGTGGACCTAACTCATTGCACGGTCAAATAAGCATTTTTTTGTTGTGTTAAATAAAAAGAATGATTCCGTAATAAGCTCCAGTAATCTTGAAGTGTTATAAGTCATTTTGTGCCTAGAAATTTATTCTTCGTATAATCATGTGATTATCTTGAGGATAGTCGAGTTATGATAATTGATCTAGTTTCGAAGCATATCTGTTAAGCATCCGCACACACCACATTTCCGGTTGTATGTTAGTTTGCATGATTTGATTGATCTTTATTCGCCTAATTGCATTTGTTGAGATGTCGTAAGTTGGTTGGTTTAGTCGTAGTAAGGGGGATCGCTGCATTTCATATAGATTGCAATCATGCATGTTTTTGTTTTGTTTTTGAGTCTGTGACGCTTGAGGACAAACATCGATTTAAGTTTGGGGGTGTGATAAGTGGCATTTTATACCACTTAGAACGTCTTATAATGGCTTGAATTGGTGTCTTGAAATCAAGTATTTTGTGTATTTGATGAGTTTTTCTAGTGTTTGTGCATTTCAGGGTATTACTTGCATTTGTGGAGAGGTTTCATCAAGAATAAGCCTTGGCATGTGTTTGGCATTGCAAGTGGGAAGATAGGAGCAGAATGCAGCAAAGAACAGGAGCAAAAACAGAGCATTTTCCAGAAGGAGTCTGAGTGCCCGCTCAGCTCTGCTGAGCGACCGCTCAGGAAGCTGAGCACCCGCTTAGGATTGCTGAGCGGCCGCTCAGGGACGGAAATTTAAAAATAATTATTTTTTAGACTTCTAATTCTGTTGAGCTTCTTACTTCTGAGTTAGCTGGGTTTTGTGGGGCTCCTATATAAGTAGTTTTCAGAGATGTCATGTGTGTTGAATCGTAGTATCAATCGAGGAACAAGGAGATAAGGAAGAAAACCGTTTTAGCACATCGCAACGAAGAGGAAGCATATTTTCTTGTGATTCTTTATTTCGTTGTAATGTTGGATGCTAGTTTTCTTTACTTTGAACCTATTTACTCTTGTGATGTACTCTGTTTTAATATAAGTAGTTTTAGTTATTATTCTCGTGTGTTATTATCATGTTTTCATATGAACCCATGGTGACGATGAGTTCAATCATGGGCTAATCGTGGTCATGGGGTCGTAACGGATTTACTATGGAATTCTTTAGTTAGTTGTTTAATACCTTAGTGTGTGATGATTGTATGATATCTAGTATTGGTTGTGCTTATTCGTCTTATGTGCGTCGCGAACATATAAGATAGGGTGTTAATCTCTTGTGAAGCGACGGTGGATCTTGAGGTTTAGAACTTGCCATGCTAGCATAGGTTCATGTATGTGTATGCATGATTAGTGGGTAACTCTAACCGTTTTACTTGCCCTATGTAATCATAAGGAATAACTTGTGCTTAAATCGTTATGTTGTCAAATTCTGTAGACATATAGGGTCTTAACATAATTGATGCCTATTCAACTTTTGTCTTAATTGTGGATGCTTGGTAGAATGGTATTAGTACAACGAAAGTTGGCATTTATCAGTTTCGTGTTGTTCGATTAATATCATCACCGTTACATGCTAAGGGTAATAACAATAACTATTGAAGGAAGTAGTAATGAAGTTGTGATCTCTTGTGTGTTTAATATTTTTAATTCAAGTGTCAATTAAGTGCTTAATTCTCGTAGTTAATAGTTAGTTAATCAAATCTAAGTGTTATTGTCTTGACATTGAGAATTAATTATACATTGGTGAGTGAGTGTTAATTGAACATAATTAGTCTGAGTCTCTGTGGGAATAAACTAGAAAGTATTATATATTACTTGCGAACGCGTATACTTGCGTGTATTATTAGCGTGTGTTTTCGCCCTAATTAACTGTTTTAATCATAACTTTCAATCCGTAAGTCAGATTTGGGTGAAGCGAAGGGTAGATAGAAGCTTGTAACGAATAGAATAAAGTGAGAATGAGTATTGATAGATACTTGTGATGTCCGAGCAGAGGAAGTGAAGCATAGAAAGGGGAAGAAGATAGTCAGTGATTAGGAGTCGGTGAACGAAAGCAAGTAAAGCATTAGCAACTCGAGATAAGGAAAGTGTTATGAACCTTCTCAAGATATGTTGCAAGTAATTGAATAGTTTTGTTTTATATTGCAAGTGCTTTGAAGTATTTAACCTTAAACCTTGAATCTAGTTATTGATTTTGAGCCGTAAGCCTTATTATTTGTAAACCATTGATTGTTGAATACCCAGATACGAACCGCAGATATACGATAATACTCCACAAATATATGCAAACTGTTTACTGATCACTGAACCGGAATGGTTGAACATATAAACCTTTATACCTTATACAACGAAAGACTAATCCTTATAACCATTAAACCTTGATTCTTCTGTTATCTGATTCTTTTACCGGTTAATAGCCCATCTTTGTACTTATCTTGTTGTACCCTTGTGATGATTGCAAATCACCTAATGCATGAAGACAGATGTTGTTTATGATTTTGTTTATTAATTTACATTGTTTATTCTATTATTGTTATAGAATTGGATTGTTTTATAGATGTGGACTATATTCGTGGTTAGACCAGATTCGTGGTCGTATTAGGCCAATATGTTCCTTGAATCCAGTATATAGAGCAGAGATGCGAGCCTTACTCGGGGTTAGTGCGTGACTGATCAGCATCCTAACCTTGGTTTTTAAAATAAAAATTTAATATCCAATTCTAATCATTGCTTATAAAGAAACTTGATAACCTAAATCACTTCATTTGATTATTATTTAATCTCAGTATTGTCACTGTGACTTGCTGAGCTAGTTAGCTCATTTGTGCAATTCTATTTATGTTCTTTTCCAATTAAGAAGGAACCTGTTGGTAGCGAGGATCCCCAATCAAGTGTGCGAGCTAGGATTCCAGGTTAGTTATCGATAAGCCAATTTGTCACTAGAGAACTCATAGTTATCGATAAGCCAAGTTGTCACTAGAGAACTCAGAGTTATCGATAAGCAAAAGTAAAGACATGAAGATGAGAGATCTCGACAAGCCAAATTCTCTTATAGAGAACTCAGAGACTTCGTTAAGTCAAAACACCTATAGAGTGATTAGAGATCTCGATAAGCCAATATACTTATCGAGATGTCAAGTTCTCTATATACCAAACTGGAGATCTCGAGGTAAAACTCAAAGTACAAAGTGCAAACCAATTCAATATCCAAGATTATCAATCAACAAAAAATCTAATCAATTGGATTGACAAGTCTACAAAAGTAGCTTGAAGAGTACAAGATCAAAGGCTAAGATTAACTGAAAAAAGTAAGTCACGGGTGTACAAGATTAGCAAAGATACACTAATCCAGAAATAGAAAGATTTGATTATCCAATAATAGGGTTTAGTACATGTTAATGCATGTTGCGTAATAACCGGTGTTTATTGTTCTATAAAGTAAACACTGGATGCTTTGTTAGTTGTAACAATTTAGATTACAAAATCCTGTATTTCTCTCAAGGAAGAAGCTAAGCTCTTTATCAACAAAGATCCTAGAAATTTTGTAGCAAAACATTCTTAAGTTTAATATAAAATTAAGTGAGTTTTGAAAGATTTGTGTTTACTGTTTTATCTGTCTAAATTCAGTACTAACACATTTAACTACAAGATTTTAATTTACTTTGTTCATCACCATAAATACTTCAAGAAAAGAAGAAAAACACAAAAACACATTCACCCCCTTTGTGTGTGATTCATTATCTAACAAGTGATATCAGAGCAAAATCTGAAAGTAAACAAATTCAAGATCTTGGAAGAATGAATACACAGAAAATCAGTAGCATCAAAATCCCTACTTTTGAAAAGACTAACTACACTCTTTGGAAGAAGAAAATGTTGTTGTTTATCAGGATCGCCAATCCATTATATATTCAGATTCTCAAGAATGGGCCTTTCACTCCGATGGTAAGAGTTGAGGAATCTACAGATGGAGATATGGTAATTCCATCTCATTATGCTCCTAAAGATCCTTCAGAGTACACTGAGCATGAGAAAAAAAGTCCCCCTAGATAGTGGCTTGCAGCTGATCTTGATAGAGTCACTTGACAATGTAATGTACAATAACATTGTCAACTGTGACACTGCTAAACAGATCTGGGAGAAGATTAAAATACTTTGTGAAGGAACAGAGGAAGTTAGGTCAAATCAAAGAAGAATACTGATTTCATAGTATGAGGGTTTCATGGTTAAGCCAAAGGAAAACATTATTGATGTGTTTGAAAGGTTTAACAAGCTAATTAATGACTTGTAGCTGCATGATAAATATTATAAAGCTAAAGAAGTGAACTTGAAGTTGTTGCTCACACTCCCTGATCATTTAGAACAGAAAATTTCAGCAATCAGAGAAGGGAGAGACTTGAGCATAATAACTCTGGAAGTTCTATATGGAATCTTAAAAATATATGAATTGGAAATGATTCAAAGGAAATCATTAAGAGCTGGTCAAGGGCATGTTGTAGATGGTTCAAGTGATCTAATTTTCAATGAATGTTAGACCTCTAATGATGAGCCAAGATCTCATACTCCAGTTGCCTCAACAAGTGAGCGAAGAAATAATGATTCACAAGAACAAGTCATACTAGAATTGGAAGAAGATAAGTTCTACACCCTGGATGAACTTGATGAGCTAGATCAGTCAATGGCCTATCTGGCAAGAAAGTTCTCTCACATTAGAGTAAAGAAGTCAAGATTTTTAAAGGGAAAAGGACAATCATTCAACAAAGACAACAGCTGGAAAGGAAAAGAGAAGTACACATCTGATAGCAAAAATGGTTACAAAACTGGATCTGTTGACAGATCAAAGATAAGGTGCTATAACTGTGATGAGCTAGGCCATTTTGCTACAGAATGCAAGAAACCCAAAAAAGCAAAGAAAGACAAAGCTTATCTTAAACTAGAAGCAAATTATGAAGCTCTTCTGAAGAAATAGCAAAGTAAAGCCTATATTGCTGAGGGAAAGAGTTGGGATGATTCTGATAATGATGAAGATGAGGAAGTTGGAAATTATGCACTTATGGCCTTGGAGCAAGGAGAGTCATCCTCATAAAAAACACAGGTACCAACTCTTACCTACCATTGATTTAAATGTGAGTTAATATAAGGAAACTGTTGAAAAGATGAGCACATAAATGTTTCACATTCATACAAGTATGGTTGCTGCTAATGAAGAGGTTAGCAGACTGACAAAGATAAATGAGAAGCTTGAAAATGAGAAATAAGAAACTGAATTCTTGATGGTAGAGCTTGAAGCTGTGAAATAAGAAAATGCACATCTGAAGAACAAACTCAAGTGTGCAAGTGAGATTAAAACAATGTTGAGGGAGAAGCTAGAAAAGAATGAAGTCAAGTTAAAATCTTTCAGGAATGTATCTGAGTTGGTTGGAAATACCATGAGAAGATTAAGCCATGTGCAAATATTGTTATTGGTCTTTATTATGATGCCTTGAACAACAAAAAGAAAGCTGTAGGTGAGAAAGGGAAAGCAGATAAAAATGAAGATGTTTCGCCTATATTGAAAAAGGTTGGTTCACCTATGTTCAAAGCATGTGAAGTAGATTTCAGTGAAGAAGAGTTGATCATAAAGCAAGAAATTTCTGATGAAGACAATGAGAAGAAAAATGCAGAACCAACTCAATCCTCCAAAGCTGAAAAGAAGCTCATGGTCAACCAAGATTCCAAGACACCTGTCAAGGAAACAAAAACTGAAGATGCAAGAAAGAAGAAGAAGAATATAAATGGGAAGATTGGGATAAACAAAAGTAACAATTTTGCTTATGTTGTATATGCTCCAAGGAATAAATGTGAAAAGTGTGGCTCTGTGAATTACTTAACTCACCTTTGTAAAAAGGTTGTTAGCAAGCCAGCTGAAGGAGCCTGCAAGTATAATGAAACCAAGGCAAATGATCCCTATTTATTTTGTGATAAGTTTGACTGCATTCCCTGTAACTTAAATAGTAATGAAAAGTTTTCACAAGCTGAGAGTAGATCTCAAAGAAGTCAGTATTGGATCTACAGCTGCAAGGGAAAATGCATAAACATCTATGAATGCTATTCTTTATGAGATTTTTAACTCTACTTCTGCTAAATCAATTAACAAGAAGAGAGTACCCAACACTGCTTGGGCTGCTAAACACACTTAAAACTCATTATGTGCAGGGGCAAAATGAAGAAGGTCATATGGATCATAGACAATGGATGTTCCAGGCATATGACAGATGATAAGGCCCTGCTATCAAAATTTGAGGAGAATGATAGGCCCTTTGGTGACCTTTGGAGACAACATCAAAGGATTCACAATGGGATATGGCAAGATTGTTTCTGGAAATATTGTCATTGATGATGTAGCATTGGTAGCTGGTCTTAAAGTAAATCTTCTCAGTGTCAGCCAGTTTGTAGACAAAGGTTTTAAAGTTCTATTTGACAAAGAAGAATGTATTTTCATCAGCAAGAAAACCAATAAAGTTGCTCTGAAAGGAGCAAGGAAAGGAAGCTTATTTGTTGCAGACTTTGACTCAACAAATGAGGATGAAATTTGTTGCTTCTACACCAAGGCATCCATAGAGCAAAGCAAGTTATGGCATAAGAAACTCTCACATTTAACTACAAGGTAATCAACACTCTGGTCAAGAAAGAGTTGGTGAAAGACATGCCAAGATTAGATTTTGCTCAAATTGAAGTCTGTGCAGCCTGTCAGAAAGGAAAAATAAAAAGATCAAGTCACAAGTCAAAAACTGTGAATTCCATAAGTGCACCATTACAACTTATTCTCATGGACTTGTTTGGGCCAGTAAATGTCTTATCAATTTCAAGGAACAAATATGCACTTGTGATGGTGGATGACTACTCAAGATACACATGGATATAATTTATGCATTCTAAAGATGAGACTCCACACATCATAATTGAGCACATAAAGAAGATAGAGAAACAGGCTGAAGATCAAAACTGTGTGAAGAGATTGAGAAGTGATAATGGAACAGAATTCATAAATGCAACATTGAGTAAATTCTGCAAAAACAAAGGCATTGTTCAAGAGTTTTTTGCTGCTAGAACACCTTAACAAAATGGGATAGTTGAGAGAAAGAACATGACATTAGTAGAAGTTGCAAGAACAATGCTGCAAGATGCCAATTTGCCAACTAGTTTTTGGGAAAAAGCTGTAAATACTGCATGCTACACTCAAAATAGATATCTCATTAACAAGATTCATGGCAAATCACCTTACTCAATCATGTGTAAGAGAAAGCCTACTGTAAAGCATCTTCATGTGTTTGGAAGCAAGTGTTACATTTTAAAAGATAATTATGAATATATGGGAAAATTTGATTCAAAGGTTTTTGAAGCATTTTTTCTTGGATATTCATTCGAGAGAACTGCCTACAAGGTCTACGTAATTGATCAAAAGAAAATCATGGAGAGCACATATGTGACTTTTGATGATGACAAGTGTCCAGACTTGTAATGCCTTGATGATAATGAAGCTGAAGCCCTTGCATTTGAAAATCTCAACATTAACAGTGATTCTGATGAAAAGGATGAAGGCAATACACAACAGATTATGAATGAAGAGACTACTGAACAGGAAAATCATGGTAATGGAAGCTTATCTCATACACCTGAATTTGATAGCACAAACTAAGGGGGAGAAAGAGAAGAAGGATCTATTAGTCATACCAATAATAAATAAAATGATGAAGGCACCAGTCAACAAACTCACACCAGAAAAAATGGGATAGGAGTCATAATCAAAATGCAATAATTGGTGATCCCAATGCTAGTGTAAGGACTAGAAGTGCAACTGCTAATGAGTGCCTACATGCATGCTTTCTGTCTCAAGTAGAGCCTAAGAAAACTGAAAAAGCTCTTATGGATCCTGATTGGATATCTGCCATGCAAGAAGAGCTTAATCAGTTTGAAAGAAACAAATTTTGGGAGTTAGTTCCTACACCTAAGAACAGAAGTGTAGTTGGAACCAAATGGGTGTTCAGGAACAAGATGGATGAAAATGGTATAGTTACTAGAAATAAGGCAAGGTTGGTTGCAAAAGGCTACTCACAGGAAGAATGAATTGATTATGATGAAACTTTTGCTCTAGTTGCAAGACTTGAAGCAATAAGGATTTTTCTAGCATTTGCTGCACATTCAAACTTCAAAGTGTATCAAATGGATGTCAAGAGTGACTTCCTAAATGGTGAGTTGGAACAAGAAGTTTATGTGCAACAACCACCTAGCTTTGAAGATCCATAATTTCCAGACTTTGTGTACAAGCTACTCAAGGCTCTATATGGACTAAAGCAGACACCTAGAGCTTGGTATGACACACTGACAGAATTTTCTACTTAAACATGGTTTCACTAGAGGAATAATAGACAAGACACTCTTCTACAAGATGCATGGTGGTGATATGATCCTAGTTCAGATTTATGTGGATGATATCATATTTGGTTCTATTAATGAGAAGATCTATCAAAGATTCTCTAAGCTTATGCAGAGTGAATATGAAATGAGTATGATGGGGGAATTAAGTTACTTTCTTGGACTTTAAGTCAGTCAAAGGAGTGATGGAACCTTCATCAGCCAGACTAAGTATGTTAAAGATTTATTAAAAAAGTTTGGCACAATTGATTGTTCACCTGCATTTACACCTATGTCTACAGCAACAAAGTTGGATGAAGATAAAAAGGGCAAGAGTGTAGATACTACAAGCTACAGAAGAATGATTGGATCATTGCTTTACTTAACTACAAGTAGACCAGACATCATATTTGCTACATGTCTGTGTGCAAGATTTCAAGCCAATCCAAAAGAATCACATTTGATGGTTGTGAAGAGGATTTTCAGATACTTAGAGGGGACTCCAAACTTGGGATTATGGTATCCTAAGGGAACTGGTTTTGAAGATGTTGGATACACAGATGTAGATTTTTCTGGATGCAGGGTTGACAGAAAGAGTACTAGTGGAAGCTGTCAAGTTTCTTGGACAAAGATTTGTATCCTGGTATAGCAAGAAACAACAATCTGTGTCAACTTGCATAGCTAAAGCAGAATACATAGCTGCTGGAAGTTGCCAGTGCTCAAGTGCTTTGGATTA
The DNA here is from genome assembly GCF_009905375.1 of Apium graveolens. NCBI lineage: Eukaryota > Viridiplantae > Streptophyta > Magnoliopsida > Apiales > Apiaceae > Apium > Apium graveolens. The sequence goes on from NC_133649.1 coordinate 83,995,342, forward strand.
GAAATCAACTAATGGATTATGGCCCAGTGTTACATAAAATTCCAATCATGTGTGACAATATTAGTGCTATATCTATTGTGGCTAATCCAGTTAATCACTCTAGGACAAAGCACATTGATGTAAGGTACCATTTTATTAGAGAACATGCTGCAAATGGTACCATTGAGCTCATTTTTATTCCAACATAAAAATAATTAGCTGAACATTTTTACTAAACCTTTGGATGAAGCAACTTTCACTAGACTTCTAGGTGAAATTAGAATGCTTAATTCTTCATCCTAAGGCAAAAACTCAGCTAATGTTTTGCAGTAGATCAATTTCTACTAAATCAAAATTAATTTGATTTAATTAGAAATTAACTGGAATATGAATTATAAATATTTCATAAATCTCTGCATATTTATCTTTCAAAAATTCAAAATTCAGCTTGGAATTTTTCAAATTCTAAGAAAACTGTCTAATTGTTGATTTACATTTTCAATATATAAAATTAACACAAGGCATAATCAAAGTGATCAAAAGTATATAGAGAACTGAGTTCTCGATAAGTCTAACTGACTTATCGACAAGTCATTTAAAGAATTCTCGAGTGAGTTCTTGATAAGTCAATTTACTGACTTCTCGAGTGACTTCTCGATAAGCTTTATTATGACTTATCGATAAGTCATTGTAGAGTTCTCTATATGTGCTAACTCACAGAGTTCTCTCCAAGTATCATTTTAGACTTTAGACTTATAGATAACTCAGAACTGAAATAATTTAATTCAATAAATTATTTTAATAAAATACTTTTGGCAAAATTATTCTGATTTTATTTTGATTTATTCAAACAAAAATTGGAAATAATTCAGTCCATTTTGGACAAACTGGGTATTTATTTTACATCTCGATAAGTTAATTTTTAGTTCTCTAAAAGAGTAAATTAAAATGACTTCTCGATATGTAATTCACCTTCAAAATGACTTCTCGATAAGTATACTCCAAACGTCTATTTTTGACTTTTTGACAAGTCATCTGCTTTTCCTAGAAATACCCAGACATCTCGATACACATATACTTACGCCTTCGAGAACTCTAAGTGACCTAGCTTTTTCAATTCCATACTGATTTCTCTCTCGTTTCAAACTCTTTCTCACTATTTTTCTTACCCATTCAATCTTATTCAACAATAATGGCCCTCAAAAATGTTAGAGCTGTTATCCCAGAGAAAGGAACCAACTATATTGCTTTCACTGATGCTAACCAAGCCCCTGACAGTTTCAAGGGGTTTGTGAATTTTTATCTGAATCCTATCTTGCAGGTGCTTTAACTGCTAACCCAGTCCTATACTTGGATGTTATGCATGAATTCTGGACAACAGCAGTGGTGAGAACTGTTATGATTGACAACTCTATGTCCTTGACAGTGATATGGTCAATTGGAGGCTAATAGATAGAGTTCATTGAACAAGATGTGAATGCAGCTTTGGGTTTTCCAACTGCAAATCTAGTGGAGGTGCTAACCCAGGATGAACTAGCTGAGTTCATGGACTTCATCAACTATGATGGAAGAATCAACTTGGCAAGTTTGAACTGCACAAACCTAAGGCAGGAGTGGTGCTTTGTGTTTAATTATGTAGTAAGGGCCTTCACATGCAGGAAGACAGGATTTGACAAGTGTGGTGCAGAAGCTGGTGTTCTCAATAGCCCACAACAGACACTTGAATATTGGTCTACTGATCCCGGAAGAACTTGCAACCAGGATGATCATGCCCCAATCTGCTAGAGGCAAGGAAATTTTCTTTCCTAGATTTATTATGTCTACTTTAAATCATAAAGTATCAGACATACATTTGTTCAATGGTATAGACAACACTAAAATAGGCAATTGTAAGCAAGTGTCCAAAATTATATTTGGTTCACTTACTACAAAGAATAAGGTAAATATGAGTCTGAAAATCACTCCATTCATGATGGAGAGGTTTAAGACTTACCCTTACCCTATGCCTGATATGAGATCAAATGCTCAAACTAGTACAACTATGGTCCCTGAACCTGTAGAAGATCAAATATAGGAAAACCAACAGGGGCCTTCCCAAGCTGAGACCACTTTTTCAAAATAAATAGCAGATAGGAAATCAACCACTTCATCCTCTCAAAAGGATGAAGTGAGTAAAAAGAAGAGAAAGGAGATTACCCTTACTGTAATGAATGAGAGTGGTGAGGAAAAAATATTAACTGAGTCACCCTTAGTCAGAATAACAAAGAAGGCTAAGAAAACTGAGTTGACCACTAAAGCTACCTCTGTATCCTCCCAAAAGGATGTAGTTGTATAAATAGAGACAAAACAGATTCTAGAAACATCCTCTCAACAAGATGTTTCTATTGAAAAGAGCATTCTCCCCAATGCATCTTGTAAAGAGTCTGCACAGCCAACACTTGAATAAATCCAAGTTTATGGTAGGAGAAATAAGGATGGCACACACGAGGAGAGCACATCCCTTGAAGCCCCCTCATCCATTCAGGGGGAGCTGCCAACACTCAGTCCTGAGCTTCAAAATCTTATATCTAATATTTCTTCTTCCTATACTGAAACACTTGAATCAAATCCTCAAGTGTTGCCCCTTTCAAGTGACTTGGTTCAAGAAACCTTTCTCACCACCCAGACACCAAATTCAGATGGTGAGAGGCTACTAGTTGGGGTAGACCTTGATGACACCATCACAAACACAGGGGTTTCATCAGTTTTCACTAAAGACCCTGTGACACAAATAAATGCACCTTCATGTGCAAATCAGTCTTCACAGACTGTTAGGTTTGAGGGTAGTACTCCTGAGGGGGAGCTATCTAAATCCTCTCCAATTCAATTGGAGGTTCTAGTTCCAGGAACAACTCCCCTCACAACCCTAACAAAAATTGCATTAACAATTGATTCTAGGAGTACAATTGCCAATGATCCTGTTATAGAGGAGGCAAGTATAGCACATTTAAGTGACAGTGTGGTGCAAGACACAAAAGGGTTTGAGGCTGTTGCAAATGACAGTAGCACGGTCAAATCCCCTCCAATTCAAATGGAGGTTCCCACAACTGGTGAGAAACAACACCCTGTCATAAACACAGAAAAATCTATGAGTCAAACTGTGACTTCTGTCACAGGTGGTTCTGATCCCTCACACCTAACCCTCAACTTCTCAACCTCAACCATCTCATCTCATCTCTGAGTGGCTCCAAGAAACTGAAAATCAACCTTCAACCATTGAGGATCTTGTAGTTGATCAGATTGGAGGCCTTGCAAATCTCACAACAGCTTCTCACATCCAAAATGTCAAACCAGGACTACCAAGCTATCATGTTCACCTACCAGGAAGATGTTGAAGAAAATCAAGCTAATATTATTGATGAAGCTGGTCAGGATGTAAACTGTGATGCTTGGCTGGATAAGGAATTCTCTATTGAAATGGATGTTGTGCTAGCTCAGTTCAGGGAGGAGTATATCACTATTCTGGGAAGCAATGCTAGATCCCTAACTCCTCAGGAAGTGTATGATGCCATCAATGATGTATACAAAGCTCAAGTTAAGGCCTTCCACAACTATAGAAATGCACTTCAAATCACATTGAATGGACATCAAGACAAAATAATGAAGATGGTGAGGGAAAAGATGGATCAAATCATCCCTTCTCAAACTGAGATAAAAAAACAAATTCTCCAATTTTGCTGATCAGATGTCTAGGTATGATCTGAGTAGAGTAGAGACAAGTGTCAAAAATCTCAAAACTTCATTTGTGGCCCTGAATGCACAAGTTCAACAACATATCATTAATTCTAATAATACAAGACTGAAGTTGGATCAAATGCACAGTAACAGATACACTCCTTCAGCCTTGCTCATGTATGAAATTAAGAAGGTTGTGCATGCCACTTTTGGGGTTTCTATATCTACTTCTACCTCTACTTCAGACTCCTCAAATGCCTCTCTCAATGCCCAAGTTTAAGCTTTGACTTCACTAGTAAAGAGTCAACAATCAGATATTCAAACCTTGGTGGACTCTCACAAGCATCTCCAAATGCAGAATTCTGTTGCCTTGGGGGCCATCATGGGGAAGCTCAATATACCATTGCCCTCACTACTTGAAGAAATAAGGCCAGAAATACCAACTCCTATACTCATGCCTGTCACTAACACTAAAGGGGAGATTGAGGCTAGGATTCAACAATCCAGGGATGCTAAACCTAAATCTAAGGAGCTTATTCAGGTTGGTCAAAGCTCTTCACAAACTCAACAAGTCCAAGATGTAGGAAAATAAAGACTCATTAAGGCTGCAGAAGGACCAAATTAAGATCAAGAATTCAGTGAACTTCTTGCAGTCTTGAGAATGTCTCTTCAAAATAACTTCATCACATACAAAAGAGCATTGGCCAAAACTATCAACTCTATTAAGATAGTAGTTTTGAATGTTGAGAACTATCTACAAAAGAGAATTGTTGTTAACATCAATGATGGTGGTGTAGATAGATGCCTTAAAGTTTTTCTTTCAAATCTCAGAACTCTAAGGGCATATGAGCTAGATGTTGTGATTGACAAAGTTCATGTAGTCATCACAGAGGACACTCAGCTTCTTCATAAGCTTAAAAATGCACAGATAATAGCATTCCCTGAAGCCTGTCTATATCCAAGTAAGGGGGTGTCCTATATCTGCTCACAGACCAAGAAGAACAAAATCCTAAATGTTCCCAAAAACTGTGTGAGAGGGAATATGAGACTGATCATGACTCTTCAGCCTGATTTAAAATATAAGTAGAACAAGAAAATTGAAGATGAAGAAATGATCAGGATCCCTGAAAGGTATCTTGTAAATTCTGACACCATGTTGCCACCCACTTAATTTAATTAAAGGAGTGACAAGGATGATGATGAGCAGAAGCATGATGAACATAAACCTTTTGGCTCAAATCCAAGTCAATCATCAAGAGAAACTGACAGCATGGATAAGAAGCAAGAAGAGAAGAAGGATGATGAAAAGAAGAAAGGGGATGAGAGAAGAAGGAAGAAAAAGTAAGATGGCTCAGGACCACACCAACAAACTCCACAAATCCAAATAAGTCAAGCTCAACCTTCAAAGCCAACAAACTCATACACTGAACCACCTCCTACCTCAAAGAATAAATTCCTATACAAACAAACTGCTAACACCTTTCTAAAAATACCAATCACCTCAAGCCAAACATTTCTCAAGAAAATGACAAACCTACCTTTTGTAAAGCCATCACTCAAAGTTAACTACAAGTCTGCTGAGAGAAAACCTAAGAAAGCTAAGCACACTGAGAAAGTGGAAGTCACTGAGAGGGCCATCTGGAATTGTTACTAGCAAAGTGATTTTCTACCTCTAAACTGGTGCAACTCAGATGAAGACTACTTCCAACAACTAGCTGAGGAAATAGTCAGAGTTTGGGTTATAACACTAAGGGAAGTAAGAATCTACTATGAAGATGGGTCCTTCACATTTCTTTGCAGCACCTTAATGGACACCTTTTCACCCACATAAATCAAGAGAGTGATAAGTTTACTGAAGGATAAGGATACTGGTACAAGAGCATGGAGATCTGTTTTAGCTGAATGGTTGATAGTAAGGTAGGAAAAAGAGCAAAGAATAAGGTTGAATATGAGGAGATGATAAGGAAATATGATGAGGAGATTGAAATGTACATTTAAAGATCAGAAGAACTCAAGGCAAAAGGGATGAGCAGAATTCCCAAGGATGGAAGATTTCTAAATGTTAAAGCTGGCACATTCTCAAAATTCAGGATTAATTTGCTAGATGGTTATCCAAATCCTGACAGACTCAAACTTGTGGAAGCTCTAAAAGGGACACAAATCATAGAGGAACTTGAAATTCTTGTATATCTAAAGGAACTTATTAGAGAAGAAACAAAAGACATAGTCTTTGTCTGATGCATGTAACTGTTTAAACTCAAGAAATCACCTAATGTCTAAATGATGTACTTGTGTCAATTTTTATGTATTAGTCTAATTTTCCATTGTAGCTTGGGGTTAGTCTTGTTAACAGGCATAAATCTGTGATAAGCAATCTTCTCATAAATTGGGGGAGATTGTTGTGCAAGACAAGCCTGCACAATAACAAGACTAAGTCAAATTGACAACCATAAGTAAGTTGCATTGTAATCTAAGTTTGCACTTTGTATTGTATCACTTAAGTCTGTAAAAATGTTCAAGGACAAACTGGAGTCTTTTTCTGTAAACAATGTCAAACCTAAAAATTATATCTGGAAGTGAAGATCATGCCTCAGAAGAATTATGAAGAAGCTTGGAGTTGAATATATCTGTTTTGAGAAAAATATTCTAAGTCAAGATCTCTATAAGTCACATATTAAGTGTTATAGAGAAGTCATTCGAGAACTCCAGAATGACTTATCGAAAAGTCAGGAAAAGCTATCAGAGTGTTAGGTCACACACACTGTAGAAGGGGGTTGAATACAGTGTTTACTACAATCAAATCGAATATAAGAACTCAAGTAAGAAAACACCGATTTTATTTAATATAATAAACTCTGTTACAAAGAACTGTTCTCTCTCAGTGATGAACAAATTATCACGAGAGCTGCTAGGGTTACAATGAATAATAATCTCGATTAAGATAACACATATAGTGTAAACCCTATGTCTGTGTTTATATACTACACAGTTATAAGATATTCTTCTAATTGATATTCGAATATAATTCTGCTTCCTAATATTATCAACTAGTTATATTTTCTTCCAAGTATTTTATTCTTCATAGAATTCTTCTTCCATGCATATCTCTTCTTATATTTGTTTTGATCTTCTTTCCTTTCAATCAGCCGCCTTCCTTAACTGAACGTCTTCCTTAAGTCTTGATATTATCTCCTGATAAATATCTCTAGATAACTTAAGTTCTGATATCTTAAGTCCTGACTTCAGTATAAGTACTGATTTCCAGTTAAGTCCTGATTTGTCCTGTTAAGTAAGATCTGAAAACTAAACACAAATCATATTAGACATGACATCACAAACATATCTAACAATCTCCCCCAACTTATAAATTAGCATAATATACAAGTTTAACAGATGAAGAACCTGATCTCTGTATAGAAGTTCCAGCTGTCCTTGATGAAGAACCTTTACCTTGACCATGACCTCTACCCTTTTCAGAGTTTCCCTGATCATCATTTCCATCATCCTTACCCTTCAGTATTTGACTAGATTTGCATTTGGACTTAATCACTTTCTCCCCTTTTTGGCATCAACAGGTAGAAGAAGAGAGACAAGCAATTCCACTGAGGATTGGATCTCATTGAGTTGAGTTTGCTGAGAAGCTTGATTCTTTAGAATTTCAGAAATCTGATCTTGTTGCTTCTCCTGAGTCTTTTCAATATACCCAATTCAGTCAAAGTCTGGCTTAAAAATATGTTCTTTTCCAATTTGATATTCATATCTTGTCAGATCAGTGATTCTTGAATTTTGTTCACCTTTTCATGAGTTATTGAGTGTTGACCTTCAAGGTGCCTAGTACTCATTGTAGTAACTCTCAGCTATGCCTTGAAATCATCATTTATCAGCATTTCATTAGCCTTAGTCAGGTGCTCAGCAAGAATTTTTTCAGTAGGAACAAAACTAACTGTGTTTCATTCCTTAGTCCACTCCTTTCCTCTAGGAGTTTCATTCCAAGGTACTGGTGCATCCTCTCTAACAAACTTCTTAATCGAATCAGCTTTATTAACTGTTTGTTGAGGTGCATGTCCTGAAGGACCAGCTACATCAGCATCTAGATTAGTAGCAGCTTCACCAGTAGATTCAGCATTGTCAGCATCAGAACTTATAGAGCCTGCAGTATCAGCATCCTCTGATAAAATGACAGTATGTAAGGCTATGGAGGCTTCAACATCATCCTCTAAATTCTGATCTGCAACTAAGTTCTGATCAACATCCAAATTTTGATGCCCACCTTCAATCTGATCTTCATCATCTAGATTCAGAACTGGTGTTGTTGAAATGTCTGCATTGAAATCAGCATCCAAAATTGGTGTTGTTGGTGGAGTGAGTTGAGTTGGTGGAGCTTCCAAGTACAGAACCTCGTGCACAATCAAGTTATGTATGTCTATTTCAGCACTTGTACTTGGGTCTTCAGCATGTACTGGATCAATTATAGGAGACACAGGAGGTGTAGGCACTTGCTCTAGAATATCCTCTTGCTCTTTAATAGAAGACTTTTGAGCTTGAGTAAAGTCTGATTCAGCTGTGGGAAGTAATTCAATTACTATAGGTTCTGTTGGGATCAGAGATTCCTGACCCCCTTCCTTAGCTGCTGCTTCCAGGATTTCTTCAGAGTGTGATGATTCACTTACAGCCCTCCGGGCTCTTTGCTTTTTAATTCTCTTTGCTGAAGTTGAGACTTTCGGAGCTTCATCATCAGAATTTAGCTTTCTAAGCCTTTTAAGGGGCCTAGAACTCCCAGTTTCAGTATCTTTCTGAGAAGAGATCTTCTCAGCTTCTACAACAACAGGTTCTGATATTGGAACCTATTCTCATTATCTGACTCATGTCTCAGAATAATTCTCCTTCTCTTCTGTTGAGACTGAGGTACTATCTTAGTCCTCTTGGGTTTTGAAGATAAAGGCTTCACTGGATGTGCTGTAGGTTGAGGTTTAGATGACTGTGTTGGTTTGTAATATGTCCTGATGGAGGGTTGAGTTGGTTGAGGTTGAGAAGTTTGAGGTGTTTGTGTAGTTGTGGTAGGTGCGGATGAAGATTGGGTTGGTTTTGATGAGTTGGTGGGTTGCACATCAGGATATACAGATGTATATGCTTGTGGATCAGCATTTACCAAGATCTGTTTTACTGACTGAGGAATCTGTAAGGGTATCTGTACTTGTTTCTTATTGTCAGCATTTAACAAATCATTAAAAGCCCTTTTTGTAAGCTTAAAGGGTGGAATTAAATCACGGTCTAGTTGGGGTTCATCGACACAACAAAAAGTATACATAGGCTGACAGAATTCTAGCAAAGTATACTACATTCCTATCCTCTGTCATCCTATTGTTGGGAACCACGGACTTAGGGTCTTACTACATTATACGATAAAGATTACGAAAAGAGGATTACCTTGTTAATGGTTGATTCCACGCTCTTCTATTGTATTCCCAAATTCCCTTGAGCGAAGTGTGGCCTCCGTCTTCTCAAGTTATCCTCTCTTCTTGCTCCTTGGTGGCTATAATATGTTTTCACACAATCCCAAGCAAGAAGAGAATAAGAATATATATAGGCTACAATAGGGACCATGGATAGTTAGGTTGGGTCTTCTAATTACATCTTGAGCCTAGCCCAATGTAATTAAATATTAATTCAATCCACTAAAGAATTAATATTTGCACTACCTTTCCTAATACCGTAATTTAATTAATTCGGTTCCAATATTATTTGCTTATTAAATTCCCCATGTTTAAAATATCATATAGTCCATTAATTAAATAAATTACTGATAATTTATTTAATTAATATCTTTTATCCTTGATCATCCACTCAACCTTTATTTAATTATGCCAGAATAAATTCCACCTGCAGGGTTTCACATAATTAAATCTTTTTGAGCTTTCAAGGGGACATCATTAACCCGAATATTATCAGGACATGGATTCCTTCAATAAATAATATCCATCATGTATATAATTCCATCACCCAAAATATAATGATATAATTCAAAAGAATTATTTCATATATAAATCAAAGCATGTAAATAATATACACGTGTCAATTACTATTTCCGGATTAAGAACCTAAGCATTAATAATAACATAGAATCTTAGTTCTCCTTCTTAATCAGTATTAAGGGAACAATTCTAAATTTGATCATGTTCAATATACATAAAGTATACTAGTATTATTTATTAGTCAATATAAACTAATCTAAATAATACTACAGCCATACCAGTGGATTGTCCAACACCACCTGTGCTGTGAACCTTATTATATTATATAACCGTATTTAACAATCTAATATTCTGTATCCCATTTGATACTATATTGTTCATAATATATAATATTAGACAACATGTAAACATTCAAATGATTCTCAAATAAACTGGCCAGAAATAAATGTACATACTTCAAATAAATATTTTCAGTATACACTAACAATCTCCCACTTATACTCAAAATATTCTATGTGTACATCAGTGTTTATTTAATCCACTATTACATAAAAATCTATGTGTCCATCCATCTGACTCCTATCGCTTCCACATGCTTGTCAAAAACCTTGGTTGGCAAGCTCTTTGTGAAATGATCTGCTCGGTTGTCTTCTGATGATATGTGAGCCACAACTATATCCCCTCACTTTACGATTCCTCGTATGAGATGATACTTACATTCAATATGTTTAGCTGCTTTGTGGTCTCGCGGTTCCTTTGAATTTGCCACAAGCACCAGTGTTATCACAATACACCGTCAAGCTCCTAGGCAAATTAGGTACCACATCTAAGTCCAAAAGGAAGTTCTTGAACCATACAGCCTCCTTGGCAGCCTCAGAGGCCGCCACATACTCGGCCTCCATGGTGGAGTCTACAATGCATTTCTGCTTTACACTCCTCCATATAACGGCTCCACCTCCCAAAGTAAAAACATATCCCGAGGTTGATTTCCTCTTATCCCTATCTGATTGGAAATCTGAATCAGTATATCCCAAAGGAAATAGATCTGAGGCCTTGTAAATTAACATATACTCCTTAGTCCTTCTCAGGTACTTGAGTATAGTTTTTACTGCACTCCAATGTTCCTGACCTGGGTTCGACTGATATCTACTAACCATGCCTACAGCAAAGCAGATGTCAGGCCTCGTACATAACATAGCATACATTAAGCTTCCACATGCTGAAGCATAAAGAACTGCTTTTATGCTCTCTATATCCTTAGGTGTCGAAGGACACTGCTTCTTAGATAGAGCAACTCCATGCTTAAAAGGTAGAAACCCTTTCTTGGAGTTCTGCATGTTAAAACGAGCTAATACTTCATCAATGTAGGGCTCTTGAGATAAAGCCAACATCTTTTTCTTGGGATACCTTATAACTTTGATCCCAAGGATGTATGCCGCTTCACCTAAGTCCTTCATGTCAAATTGTTTGAACAACCATGCATTTACTGATGACAACATCTCAACATTGTTTCCAATGAGTAAAATATCATCTACATATAGTACTAGAAAAACCACTGCATTACCTTCACTTCTCTTATACACGCACGATTCGCTTGAACTTTGATCAAATCCATATGACTGGACTGCCTGATCAAAATGAATATTCCAGTCTCTAAAAGCTTGTTTAAGTCCATAAATAGACCTCTTAAGCTTACATACCAGATGCTCTTGGCCTTCCTTAATGAATCCTTTTGGTTGCTGCATATAGATGGTTTCTTCAAGACTTCCATTAAGAAAAGCTGTCTTGACATCCATTTGCCAAATCTCATAATCGAGATGAGCTGCTATAGATAAAAGAATACGGATTGACTTAAGCATGACTACCGGTGAAAAGGTTTCCTCATAATCGATACCTTCTTTCTGAGTATACCCTTTCGCAACAAGTCTTGCTTTCCAGGCTTTCACCTTTTTATCTAATCCCCTCTTTTTCTTGTAGATCCATTTACATCCAATAGGTTTTATACCTTTGGGTGGTTCCACGAGCTCCCAGACCTGATTAGAATACATTGATTCTATCTCAGATTCCATCACCTTTTGCCAAAGATCTGCATCTTTGTCTTGTGTTGCCTCTTCGTATGTACGGGGATCATCATCATGTTCACCAGAGATCAAGTCTGAAGACTCACCCAAAAACATGAATCTATCAGGCTGTTGAACAACCCTCCCACTACGACGAGGCACTGGTGCGGTATTAGTGACAGGTTGTACATTATGTTGTGGTTGTTCTACTTGTACTACAAGCTTCATGGGTATTATTTGTCCCTCCCACTAGTTCCTCTAAAACGACACTACTCATGGGTTTGTGATTCATTATATATTCCTCCTCTAAGAATCTTGCATTGGTGCTAACAATGACATCCCGATTCTTCGGACTATAAAATAAATATCCTTTCAGTTCCCATGGGGTAGCCTACAAACAACCTTACTTCTGTACGAGATTCTAACTTAGTCACGTTCTTGTTCAGCACATGTGCTGGACAACCCCATATTCGAATATGTCTTAGACTCGGTTTATCCCCGGTCACAATTCTAAGGGGGTTTTAGGAACCGACTTAGAAGGTACTAAGTTCAGAAGATAAGCTGATGTCTCTAAGGCATGTCCCCAAAATGACTTGGGTAAATCCGAATAACTCATCATCGATCTAACACTCTCTAAAAGAGTCCTGGTTCCTTCTCTCTGCTACACCAGTTCTGCTGGGGTATGCCTGGTGCAGTTAACTGGGATTCTATCCCATTTTCTGATAAATATTCCCTAAATTCTCCAAGCAAGTATTCGCCACCACTGATCTGATCGTAGTGACTTGATACTTTTATTAAGTCGCTTCTCCATTTTAGCTTTGTACTCTTTGAACTTATCAAAGCACTCAGACTTACGGTGCAACAAATAAACGTACCCATATCTAGAATAATCATCAATGAAAGTGACAAAATATTCATAACACCTCTTGCTTGGATATTCATGGGTCCACATAAATCAGAGTGAACCAATTCTAACAGTTGTTTGGCTCTATTCCCTTTTGCCTTGAAAGGCCTATTAGTCATTTTACCTTCCAAGCAGGATTCACAAACTGGAAATGGCTCCACTGCCAATGAGCTTAAAGGCCCGTCTACTACCAGTCTTTGAATCCTCCTCAAGTTAATATGACCTAATCTCAAGTGCCAAAGATATGTTTGGTTCAAACTAGAAGGTTCCTTTCTTTTAGTAGAGTTAGAAGATGTGTTGTTCAATTCCCTAAATTGCAGTTGCAGTGCAGGTTGACTAGGATTAATTATATACAAATTATCTTGCAATGTACCAGAACATATAATTCGTTTATTCATCATAATAGAAACATTACTGATCCAAACAAACATTATAACCATCCAAAGCAAGTTTAGAAACCGAAATTAAATTCCTTCTAAAAGAAGGTACATAAAGACAATTGTTCAAAACCAAAATCCTATCAGAACCAAAAGATAAATTAATAACTCCTACTACAACTACTGCTACTTTCGTAGCATCTCCCATGAACTACGTATATCTCACCATCTCTAAGCATTCTGGATAGTTGGAACCCCTGCATAGAATTACAAACATGATCAGTGGCTCCTGTATCTACACACCAAGTGCTCGTAGATATAGCCTGCTATAAATGTTTCTGTAACTAGAGAAAGAGACATACCAGTATTGTTTGTCTTCTTAGGAAGAGGACAATCCTAGTTTCCAGTGACCTGACTGTTTGCATCTGAAGCACTTTCCCTTAGGCTTTTTCACTACCACCCTGAACTCCCACAGCCTTCACAGCTTTCTGTGTCTGAGCCTTTTTCTTCTTCTTAATACCTTTCGGCTTAGAGGAAGAACCTTTCTCAGCCACATTCACTTGAACACTCTGCCGAAATAATCCTTCAGCTTCCTGAAGTTCTGTCAGCAGTTCCGCGAGACTATACTGCCTCTTGTTCATGTTGTAATTCAAGCAGAACTGCTCAAAACTCTTGGACAAGCTCATAAGGATAATGTCAATCTGGGTTTCCCCTGTCAAGTTCAGCACCAAGGATCTCTATCTCATTCAGATGCGACATCATCTTGAGAACATGATCCCTTACAGGTGTGCCTTCAGCCATCTGAGTGTTCATTAAAGCCTTCATGGCTACTTGCCTAGCAGCCCTATTCTGATCTCCAAAAAGTTTCTTGAGATTAAAGAGCATATCCGAAGCAGTGGCCATAGACTGATGTTGATGCTGTAAAACACCCGACATTGCTACCAGAATGTAACATCGCGACATCTCATCAGCCTTAATCCACCGTTTATAATACTCTTTCTCATCTTCAGGAGCATCAGCAGCAGGCTGTTCAGGCTTGGGTTCATAAGTGCAAAACTTGTACTCCTCAGCAGTCAACACAATGTCCAAATTTCGTTTCCATTCAATATAGTTAGGTCCGGTAAGTTTGTTATCCTTAAGTATGGTGAATAGTGGATTAAAGCCCATTTTATCCTGAGAATCATGCATAAAAACATCACATAAATAAGGGTGCATTAATTATTAAGATCTAAATTATTAAAATTTAATGCACTAACATCTAAACACCATAAGCTTCTGGTACGCCACGATGTGTGACATGTATACCACCTAATTTTGTTTAAATGTTACTTCGGTCCTATTACTTAAACAATATGCCACGTTGGGGTGGACTATATTATTTTTCATAGCTAAGTGTATACCATCATCAAATCTTAAATTATTCGAAATCTATGGAACTTTGTACGCCACGATGGGTGGCGTGTATACCTTCCAATATTCGTAATTTTGCCTTGAATAGAATACTTCAATTCAATATTCATCAATGGTTTGATTTCCAGGTAGTGGAGGAGTCACATCGGTCTCGCTTAAAACCCACAGCCTTACAAGTTCGATGAACCCGTTTTTGACAAAATCGCCCCAAATCAGAAATAAAGAAAATCCGTATTTATTCCTTTCAAAATTTATTAATTTAAGAAGTTTGTTCTAGTAATTTCTATAACATTCTAGACACCACAAATTACATGCCACGGTGGGTGACGTATATATAATTTATATTCGTCTTTATGTTAAATTACCTACAACCAATAATGGAGATCATGGGATTTAATTTCATATTAATTCCCTCTCCCACTTAGAATTTTTTTTATTAAAATTGAGGAATTTTAAAATTAAATGGGGCCCTATGTTGTTATAATTATGTCTAATCATGCATTCAAAATACACACATAATTTTAGCAACATATAACATTTAATTAAAGCAATAAATAAATTTTATGTCCATGTCGTCCTAATTAAGTTAAACATGCAATTTTAAAAGAATTACACACATAATTAACGACACACGTAATCAATAAATTAAAGCAATAATTAAAATTTAATGGAAAAAATTAAAATAAATTTTCCACTATTATGGCCCTTAAAAAAAATCCAGCTCTCAAAAAAAATCTGCCCCAAGCGCGCCCCGACGCCCCCAGCAGCCCCAGCAGCCCCAGCAGTTCCAGCTGCCGCAGCGGCCGCAGCGCGCGCACCTGTTGCTTTTCTGTGAGTTTTGTTTTGATTTTGTTCGATCCAAACATCAACAGCAGCCCCTTGTAATCGCACAGCGGAACAAAAAACTACCGAAATTGATTTCCGATCGCACATAACTATTACAAAATACCCGGAACAATTACAAAAAAAATAGATCTAATATAAAACTAATTTTGTAAAATCTATTCTAACACGATCAACCCTCGTGTAAATTACAACCACGATTAAACCACGTGGAAACCAAAACAAAAATTAACCACGATTAAACCACGTGGGATCCAAACACATAATTAAAATATACATGGCCATAATAGTGGATTAACAACCTGCATCAAAACCAATACAAGCAAAACACTATATACACACATATATAATTACGACATGGACATTATATCATAAAACGTAGAACCATTACCAGGCTCTTGATACCAATTGTTGGGAACCACGGACTTAGGGTGTTACTACGTTTTACGATAAAGATTACGAAAAGAGGATTACCTTTTTAATGGTTGATTCCACGCTCTTCTATTGTATTCCCAAATTCCCTTGAGCGAAGTGTGACCTCCGTCTTCTCAAGTTATCCTCTCTTCTTGCTCCTTGGTGGCTACAATATGTTTTCAGACAATCCCAAGCAAGAAGAGAATAAGAATATATATAGGCTACAATAGGAACCATGGATAATTAGGTTGGGCCTTCTAATTACATCTTGAGCCTAGCCCAATGTAATTAAATATTAATTCAATCCACTAAAGAATTAATATTTGCACTACCTTTCCTAATACCGTAATTTAATTAATTCGGTTCCAGTATTATTTGTTTATTAAATTCCCCATGTTTAAAATATCATATGTCCATTAATTAAATAAATTACTGATAATTTATTTAATTAATATCTTTTATCCTTGATCATCCACTCAACCTTTATTTAATTATGCCAGAATAAATTCCACCTGCAGGGTTTCACATAATTAAATCTTTTTGAGCTTTCAAGGGGACACATCATTAACCCGAATATTATCAGGACATGGATTCCTTCAATAAATAATATCCATCATGTATATAATTCCATCACCCAAAATATAATGATATAATTCAAAAGAATTATTTCATATATAAATCAAAGCATGTAAATAATATACACGTGTCAATTACTATTTCCGGATTAAGAACCTAAGCATTAATAATAACATAGAATCTTAGTTCTCCTTCTTAATCAGTATTAAGGAAACAATTCTAAATTTGATCCTATTTAATATACACAAAGTATACTAGTATTATTTATTAGTCAATATAAACTAATCTAAATAATACTACAGCCATACCAGTGGATTGTCCAACACCACCTGTGCTGTGAACCTTATTATATTATATAACCGTATTTAATAATCTAATATTCTGTATCCCATTTGATACTAGATTGTTCACAATATATAATTTTAGACAACATGTAAACATTCAAATGATTCTCAAATAAACTGGCCAGAAATAAATGTACATACTTCAAATAAATATTTTCAGTATACACTAACACCTATCTCCTATGAAACCTAGCACATCACTTGTAAAATCAAAATGAGTTTGATGAATAAGGGCATACCCGATTTGCTGACTCATGATGGGAATAACATCAAAGTTGGAGCATTTATTACCGAATGCCTTAGTGATACAATCAAAGAAAAAGCTCCATTCCTTTCTGATATTTGATCTTTTCAGTTGACCCAGCTTTCCCAAACTTTTCTCATAGCCCAGACTGGCCATAAGCTGCTGTAAAACAGGATCCTCCACTGTTGAGAATGTACAACCTTCAGGTAAGTGGAGAGCTTTACGAACTGCTCCAAGAGTAACAACATGCTCGATATCTTCTGATGTGAAAATAATGCTTGGAGTACCAGTAGCACCACCATTTTTTAAAAAGCCCAGTTCGCCAAAATGTCAGCACTTGTTTGCTTGAAATAGTTTGAGGTTGGGTCAAAGCATACCCAATCTCACTATTGGCTAATAAATCTTGCACAAAGTGCAGATCTGATGGAGCTTCAGCCTTGTTCAGGATTGCAACATAGTTATTTGGTACAAACTTGGCTCCATCAACAATTAAATCCTTGGGCGCCATCAGAAATAAGTGAGAAATTAGTTTGTCTGAAAGGTGTTTGATGAAATGTCTGTATAGAAAACCGTCAGAAAATGTGAGAAAATAAGAAAAAAAAGAGAATGAATAGAATGGATATGTGAATAAAAGATTTGAAAATCTTTTATCTCTTTTACTTAGACAACCCACGTGACAGCAGTTATTGAGAAGTGGAACAGACCTTTACACCTATCAGCCATGCAGTAGTTAAGGCAAAAGTTAATGGGCACGGTAAATAAGTAATGATTACATTGCACGTTCAGTTTTTTTTTAAAAAAAACTGTTCCCACTAAACAAATGATTACTACTGCTTTATCTCACATAATCTAATATTCTGAAAAATATAACCGTTCAAGTATTGACTTAAAAATAAACCAAGTAAATAAATACTGCCATGTCAGCATCAGAACTTGATTATTATCAGAATTTAAAAGTCATCAGAATATGGCTCCTTTACTCGAAAAGTTAATGTGTATTTCTATAATTCTTCACACAAATACTGATATGGTTTTATTAGAACTTAATCGTCATAACTTCCATCAGAACTTGTCCTCAGAATTTATGCAATTGACACTTACACTGTTCATCTGAAATAACATTTATCACCACAGTAATTTTCATCATTCATATGGAGTGTATGTGTGTGTAATAAGTTAAATATCAGACAAAGAGTAAAGTCTGATTCACTTCAGTACATCTTAGAAATAAGGCATAAATAAGAACTTTGCTCAAAATCTGTCATTATTCTGAAGTCTACTATAGAATGAGTTCATGCATGAGTACACCTCAACTGTTTTGTGCTCATTTTATGCATCTTTTGAAATTCCTTTTTACAGTGGCTTCTCAGTGTAAGTGAGTCATGACTGCTTATCAGAATTTATGCTGTTATCAGAGTATTTCTCCAGTAATCAGAGAATGTGAAAAGTCACCAAGAAAAATTTATTTTGCTTTTCTAATGCATATTACTTAATACCAGCAAAGCACTTGGGTCTTCCCTTCTACATTTTTACTCTAGATCTCAAAGGAGTACCTGATATTTATTCATTTTCTTTTCTTTTTCTTTTGATAAGTGAGGCTTATCAACACTTAGTACACCCATCAGATTTACTAACATCAGAACTTAACAGATAAGAAGCGCTATTCTAGTTTTTGACTTAGTAATAAGATACACAAAGTAAACTTTAACCAAGCTCAATATCAGAATTTGCTTGTGGTAAAAGATTTCCACATAAACAATTACTTCAAACATGGGATTATTAGTATATTAAAGACTATTAGGTCAGCATTTAGCACAGTTATCCTCATTGGATTGAATAATCACAGAAATATTCATATCATTATCAGAGTTTAGAAATTGACATCAGACAACAATCAACACTTAAGGAAATTTCAATTTAAGCACAGACTACATAAAGATAGTAATATCTGTAAATACTGATCATGAGGTCTAATGTATCAGAACATAAACTAGGCAGATTTAGAGAAAGAACCTGAAACCATTCCAAGTTCACTTACCAATCTTGTAAAAGTAGCTTCACACAGTGGTTTTGTGAAGATATCTGCTAGTTGTTGATCTGTTGGAACAAAATGCAATTCCATTGTACCTTCCATCACATGCTCCTTATGAAGTGGTACCTAATGTTGATGTGCTTTGTCATTGAGTGTTGAACTGGATTACCTGTCATAGCAATAGCACTTTGATTATCACAGTAAATAGGGATTTTAGAATATGTTAACCCATAATCCAGTAACTGATTCTTCATCCAAAGAATCTGTGCACAACAGCTTCCTGCAGCAATGTACTCTGCTTTTGCAGTTGATGTGGCAAATTGACTTTTATTTCTTGCTAAACCAAGAAACCAATCTGCCTCCAAGAAATTGGCAGCTTCCACTTGTGCTTTTCCTGTCAATTTTGCATCCTGCAAAATCTCCAGCTGAGTAACCTATTAGCTTAAAGTCTGATTCTCTAGGATACCACAATCCCATATCATCTGTACCCTTAAGGTACCTGAAAATTATTTTCACAGTTGTTAAGTGAGGTTCTCTTGGATCTGCTTGAAATCTTGCAAAAAGACAGGTAGCATACATGATATTAGGTCTACTTGCGGTTAGATAGAGTAGTGAGCCAATCATACCTATGTAATCAGTAATATCTACTGATGTACCAGTATCCTTATCCAATTTTGTTGCAGTGGCCATATGAGTGGATGCACTTGAACAGTCTTGCATTCCAAATTTCTTCAACAAATTTCTGGTGTACTTAGATTGACAAATAAAAGTTCCTTCTTCATTCTGCTTGACTTGCAGGCCCAGAAAATAGCTAAGTTCTCCCATCATACTCATTTGATATCTTGACTGCATTAGCTTGGCAAACCTTTTACAAAGTCTGTCATTTATAGAACCAAAAATGATATCATCAACATATATCTGCACCAAAAGTAAGTCCTTTCCATGGTTGAGATAAAACAATGTTTTGTCAATTGTCCCTCTGTTAAATCCACTTTCCAGAAGAAACTAAGCTAATGTCTCATACCATGCTCTTGGAGCTTGCTTAAGGCCATAAAGTATTTTATCAAGTCTGTAGACATGATGAGGAAATTTTGAATCTACAAAACCTGAAGGTTGTTCAACATATACTTCTTCTTCTAATTCTCCATTAAAAAAGCACTTTTTACATCCATTTGAAAGACTGTGAACTTTTTGTGAGCAGCATAAGCCAAAAATATCCTTATGGCTTCCAATCTAGCAACTGGTGCAAATATTTCATCATAATCAATTCCCTCATGTTGAGAGTATCCTTTTGCAACCATCCTTGCTTTACTCCTTGTAATTATGCCATCACTATCAGTTTTGTTTCTGAACACCCACTTTGTACCAACAACAGATTTGTTCTTTGGTCTTGGCACTAGGGTCCAGACTTTATTTCTTTCAAATTCATTTAACTTTTCCTGCATTGCTTGCACCCAATCAGCATCTTGAAGAGCTTCTTCCACTTTCTTTGGTTCAATCTGAGAAAAAAAAGAATGATAGAGACATTCATTTGATGTTGCTGTTCTAGTTCTAATACCTGCTTCAGGATCTCCAATAATCAAGTCAGGTGTATGTGCTTTAGTCCACTTCCTTACAGATGGAAGGTTATCTCTAGAACTGTATGCTGCCCCATGATCCATGCTGTCTCCATCAATATTTTCTGATGTTCCCCCTGAAATTATGCTCTCTGAGTTGGATCCTTCAGAATTTGAGTTTCCAGAATTATCAGAATTTGGCTCATCAGAACTTGATGAATCAGAATTTGAGTTTCCAGAATTATCAGAACTTGGCCCATCAGAACTTGATGAATCAGAACTTGAAGAGCCTGGTATAGGTTCCGATGCTTCTTGAGATGTGGTTATATCTTCAATATGCTCCCCCTGCACAGGTGTATTTTCCTTTGGCATGGTCACCACAGTTTCAATAACATCAGAGTTTAACCCATCAGAGTTTGCAGTATCAGGATTTAGACTGGCAGGATTTACAGAGTCAGAATTTAAAACTTCATTCTCAAATCTCAGCTGATCATGATCATTGAAATCTTCAAGTCCTGTAATCTTCTTATCATCAAAGAGACATTGATAGATTCCATGACAACCCTTGTTCTTAAATTGTAGACTCTGAAAGCTTTTGTGGAAAGTGGATATCCAACAAAAATTCCTTCATCAGCTTTTAATTCAAATTTGGATAGCTGTTCAGGATGAGCCTTAAGTACAAAACACTTGCATCCAAATACATGAAAATACTTCAGATTTGGCTTCTTTTTCTTCACCATCTCATATGGTGTCTTTCCATGCTTGTTGATAAGTGTTGCGTTCTGAGTAAAACAAGCCGTCTGCACAAGCTTCAGCCCAAAAGTAGGTTGGTAACTTTGCTTCATCAAGCATAGTTCGTGCAACTTCAATAAGAGTTCTATTCTTTCTTTCAACAACTCCATTTTGCTGTGGAGTTCCAGGAGCAGAGAATTTCTGCTTGATTCCTTGGTCTTTGCAGAATTCTTCCATAATCAAATTCTTGAACTCAGTGCCATTATCTCTTCCTATGATTTTCATAGAGTCTTTAACCAATTTATCCAGTTGTTTGCATGATCAATCAAGATAGATGCAGTTTCACTTTTGTGTGCAAGAAATACACCCATGTGTATCTGGTGAACTCATCCACTATGACCATAGCATATTTCTTCTTTGCAATAGACATGACATTCACTGGACCAAATAGATCAACATGTAGAAGGTGATAAGGCTCAAGAATTGAAGATTCAGTTTTGCTCTTGAATGAAGATTTTCTTTGTTTTGCCTTTTGACATGAATCCCAAAGACCATCAGGAGCAAATACTGATTTTGGCAGTCCTCTCACAAGATCTTTCTTGACTAGTTCATTTATATTGTTGAAATTTAAATGAGAGAGTTTCTTGTGCCAATCCCAGCTTTCTTCAATTGATGCTCTACTTAGCAGACAGATTGTAGAACCATCAGAACTTGTTGAAAGTTTGGCTTCATAAATGTTACCATGCCTGTATCCCTTTAGAAAAACTTTGCCTGTAGATTTGCTTACAACTTCACAGTGTTCTTCAAAGAAATCCACATGATAACCTCTGTCACGGATTTGACTAACACTCAGCAAATTGTGTTTAAGTCCTGAGACTAGAGCTACTTTTTCAATGATGATATTCCCAAGATTGATATTGTCATATCCCAGAGTTTTTCCAATGTTGTCATCTCCATAAGAAACACCTGGGCCAGCTTTCTCCATAAAGTCTGATAACAGGGCTTTATTTCCAGTCATATGTCCTAAGCATCCACTGTCCAGAACTAGTATATTTTTTCTGTTGCCCTGCAATCACAAAGACCACTAATGGTTAGTTTTAAGGACCCAGACTTGCTTGGATCCTTTGGCCTTATTAAGTTTGTTAACATTTCCAGCGGATTTAGCATCAGAGTTTATGTTTACAGTTTTCTTTTCAGAATTTACAGTATCAGACTTTGCATCAGAACTTACACTAGAAGGAATAATGCTAACTTTCTTTAAGGAAGGTTTTATTTGATAATAATCATAGTACAAACTATGATATTCCTTACAAGTATAAATGGAATGCCATAAACTACAACAATGAAAATAAGGATTTTGTGGCCTATATCTAACAGACTGACTCTTAACTCCTGATTTTGAAGGTAAGGAGTTTATGTTTTTATTTTTCCTGCCAAAAGAAGCCAGATGGTTAGAATTTCCACAGTTATAACATTTCTTTCTAGGAGCATTAGGAACAGGCTTATAATCATTACTTTTATTCACACCTTCCTTTCCATTTCTATTTTTCCTAGGTGGCTTTACCTTGTTTACATTCTTAACATCTTTCAGCTTATGCTTAAGCTGCATCTTTGTCATTAAGCCTATGTTAAATTCAATTGGCTTATCCTGTTTTGGTTTGTCAGAAGTTAATTTCTCTTTAACTTCTGATTTATCAATATTAGACTTTACAGCTACAAACTTAACAGGATTTACCTTTGGCTTTTGTTTAACAACTATAGGCTCAATTTCTATAGTTCCTTTATTGTTCTTATCATCTCCATAACCTAAACCCTCTTTCCAATTTCCACTACTTAACAAATTCTGAGTTGTTCTGCCAGAGTTAGTCCAAGTCCTGATAATCTCTCTTTCCTTTTCTAACTCAGTTTTTAGAGATTCATTCATTTTAAGCACTTCATCTCTAACATAGAAAGCATCATCTTTATCTTTCTGAGTTTGATGGAACATAACTAACTCTTTTTCTAAATACTCATTCTTCTTTTTATAAGCAAGATTTTCAGAAGTTAATCTTTCACATGTTAAAGTTTGATCTCTATAACTAATGAACATGGTTTTAAGATATCTTCTTAACTCAGTAATATCATCAGTATGAAAAGCATAAGTTATTTGAGGTACCTTTAACTCAGCAGCTTCAAAACTGCTAGCAGCATTTGCCATCAAGGCATAGTTCACCCCACTTTCAGAATCTGAAGTGTCTGTCTAGCTTTTCTTCTTTGTGATAAGAGCCTTGTCTTTATCACTTTTTCATTTCTTGCAATCAGGAGATATGTGGCCTTTCTCACCACAGTTGTAGCATTTGACATTTGAGTAATCTCCTCTGTCAAACTTTCCCCCTTTGCCTTCAGATTTTCTGAAACCTTTCTTATCAGAACTTGCACCTTTCCTGGAAAACTTCTTTCCCCTTCTGAATTTCCTGTATGCAATCTTTGTGATTTCTTTCACCATAAGAGCACACAGCTTCATCATCTCTTCATCAGGGTCCATCTCAGATAGACTTTCAGTTTCTGAATCCTCATCACTATCAGAACTTGATGACTCAGTATCAGACTTTGTGATGAGAGCCTTTTCTTTGCCTTTCTTTGAGACAGCCACTTTAGGGGATTCCTCCTTTGCCTTAAGAGCAACTGTCCTTGACTTTCTCCCATATCTCTTGCTTCTTTGATCCATCTCAAGTTCATGAGTCTTGAGCATACCATAAATTTCATCAAGAGTAGTTTCATCAAGAGAATAGTTGTCTCTTATAGTTGTGGCCTTGAAATCCCAACTTTCAGGAAGAGCTAAAAGGAATTTAAGATTAGTATCTTCAAGATCATATTCCTTATCCACCAGTGACAGATCATTCAAGAGTTTGACAAATCTATCATATAAACCAGTTAATGACTCATTAGGTTTTGAGTCAAAGTGCTCATACTCTTGAGTGAGTATAGTCCTCATGTTCTTCTTAATTGAATCAGTTCCCTGGCATCTTGTCTCCAAGGCATCCCATATCTCCTGTGCAGTGTTGCAGTTAATTACCCTGTTTGACATGACATTATCAATGGCACTGTGGAGCAAATGTCTTACCTTTGCATCCTTTGCAATAGATGAGATATCTTCAGTTGTATATTCACTTTTCTCCTTTGGTACAGTCTGTGCTGGCTGATCTGCAACTACAACAGAGAGCTTGGTTGGCTTATGTGGTCCTTCATTAATTCTGTCAAGGTATTCTGGATCTGTAGATTCCAGAAACATAGACATCTTCACCTTCCATATGGGATACTCAGAAGGTTTCAGTATGGGAACCCTAATTGTCTCATATCGATTATGGATTTGAGTCTTTGGAGTTTCTTCAGTTTTGGTGGGCTTGGTTGGAGTTTGTGCTTCTTCAGACATGATTGTTTTTGGATCTTTACTGTATGTATGTTAACAGATTGCTCTGATACCACTTGTTAGGTCACACACACTGTAGAAGGGGGTTGAATACAGTGTTTACTACAATCAAATCGAATATAAGAACTCAAGTAACAAAACACTGATTTTATTCAATATAATAAACTCTGTTACAAAGAACTGTTCTCTCTCAGTGATGAACAAATTATCACGAGAGCTGCTAGGGTTACAATGAATAATAATCTTGATTAAGATAACACATATAGTGTAAACCCTATGTCTGTGTTTATATACTACACAGTTACAAGATAATCTTCTAATTGATATCGAATATAATTCTGCTTCCTAATATATATCAACTAGTTATCTTTTCTTCCAAGTATTCTATTCTTCATAGAATTTTTCTCCATGCATATTTCTTTTTATGTTTGTTTTGATCTTCTTTCCTTTCAATCAGCCGCCTTCCTTATCTGAACGTCTCCTTAAGTCCTGATATTATCTCCTGATAAATATCTCCTGATAACTTAAGTTCTGACAACTTAAGTTCTGATATCTTAAGTCCTGACTTCAGTATAAGTACTGATTTCCAGTTAAGTCCTGATTTGTCCTGTTAAGTAAGATCTGAAAACTAAACACAAATCATATTAGACATGACATCACAAATATATCTAACATAGAGAACTCATAGATATCGACAAGTCAATTTGAAGACATGAAGAATGGAGATATCGACAAGTCATTTCTTCACTAGAGAACTCAAAGTTATCGATAAGCCAATTTGTCACTAGAGAACTTAGAGTTATCGATAAGCCAATTTGTCACTAGAGAACTCAGAGTTATCGATAAGTCAAGTTGTCACTAGAGAACTCAGATTTATCGATAAGCAAAAGTGAAGACATGAAGATGAGAGATCTCGACAAGCCGAATTGTCTTATATAGAAATCAGAGATTTTGATAAGTCAAAAAAACTATACAGTGATTAGAGATCTCAATAAGACAATATACTTATCGAGATGTCAAGTTCTCTATATACCAAACTGGAGATCTCGAGGTAAAACTCAAAGTACAAAGTGCATACCAGTTCAATATCCAAGATTATCAATCAACAAACAATCTAATCAGTTGAATTGAAAAGTCTACAAAAGCAGTTTGAAGGGTACAAGATCAAAGGCCAAGATTAACTGGCAAAGTAAAGTCACAGGTGTACAAGATTAACAAAGATACACTAATCCAGAAATAGAAAGATTTGATTATCCAAAAATAGGGTTTAGTACATGTTAATGCATACCATGTAATAACCAGTGTTTAATGTTCTATAAAGTAAACACTGGATGCTTTGTTAGTTGTAACAATTTAGATCAGAAAATCCTCTAGTTCTCTCAAGGAAGAAGCT